>NW_027128446.1:35000-39333 GCF_037325665.1 Littorina saxatilis
CGCAGTCTTCACCACGCGAATTCACAACAGAAGTCAGACTTTCGAACATATATATACAATCTACGTAGGCAAGCACGATACGTCATGACGTCATATGATTCCTAGCATATTGACGTAATGCTAAACATCCGGTTATCCCGAGTTTTCTCCGTAATACATGTCCGTGGGTTTTTCAATGTTCGGTTCATATCCGTGGCTTCATGCGGAAAGGGAACCGATCGTCTGCTATCAACGACATGGACCATTTTGGTCCTTGTTGCTGACAAAAACATGATTTTAACACAGAATGTAATGTCAGAATAGCTATATAAACGCTATTGTGTTTTAATCGTAGCAATGGGGTCCGATATTTAGACCAGACAAGTATAATGCCGACGAGTCGGAGACTAAGAATAAAGTAAAAGAATAGGGACTATTTGAATGACGCGCATTTGACACTCTGAGTGATTAGGCTGAAATGAAATTGCGTACAAAATGTCGTCTGCATGACTGCATGTTCGACCCGTGTTGTTCGTTGTATAAATAGCTTAAACAATGACGACAACTCGTTGATTACTGGAAAATAAACCACTCGTGGGTATTTGCAGCCGCTTGGTAATTCACTCGTGTGCTCCGCACACTCGTGAATTACCAAGCGGCTGCAAATACCCACTCGTGGTTTATTTTCCAGTAATCAACTCGTGGTCATTGTTTAAGCTCTATGTAATTATGTGTTCTACTCCCCCCCCCCCCCCCCCAGCCCATCTCCCGCCCACCGAGCATCGCCCCCCGCCTCCCATCCTACTATGCTAAATCAGCCTCGTCGAAGTGGTTGTGTCGCTTCAGTCAGCAAACAAATTGACGGTTTCAAAAATTCGAAGCGAAGAGCAAAACGGCCATTTAACTTTTTAAGTGACAGAGACTATTCTCCATTATGAATCTACATGTTCCGCGACTTGGCGAAAAATGCAGGATAACTGTAATTCCAGCAGTTAAATAACACATCTTGAGAAAACAGCAGAGTTCTTACGTATAGTTATGCTATGTTGCGCTATGGTGAGTTAACCTCTTTTGTAAGCTACGAGTTTTGAAACACAAAATAAACGAAGAGAAAATAACTGGTTGCATTTGTGTTTTCTATTTGTCAGATCGTGTTAGCAAGCGTCTTAGATTTCCAGTTCTACAAATTTCGTGAGTGCATGGCATGAAACATACCTACAGAGAAAATAATGAGACAAACAGGCAAGACAAAATATATCACTGAGTTCTGATAACAAGAATCTGACACAACACAGGAGTCTATTCACTTAACAACTTTGTTCAAAAATAAGATGATCTAAGATGAGACTTCAGACTGCGGACGCGCACTGACCCAAAGCAAATCGCAATGTAAGGGGAACAACTCGTGCTTGCGATATAAGTTTGGGACGATTGCAAGTTCAGTGCCTTCGCTAGCGCTGGTAGTTTCAAATTGTCAATCTAGACTTTTTTCGAGTCATGCTTTCATTTGCTCTGCATCACCTTCAAGCAAATGACGTTCATGTGTGTGTGTGTGTGTGTGTGTGTGTGCGTGTGTGTGTGTGTGTGTGTGTGTGTGTGTGTGTGTGTGTGTGTGTGTGTGTGTGTGTGTGTGTGCGTGCGTGCGTGCGAGCGTGTTTCTGCGTGCGTGCATGCGTGCGTGCGTGCATATGTTTATGTGTGAGTGCGTGCGTGCAGGCGTGCGTGTGGGTGCGTGCGTGCGTGCGTGCGTGCGTGCGTGCGTGTTTGTGTGTGAACCCGTTGATTATATTTAGTCAAGTTTTGACTAAATATTTTAACATCGAGTGGGAATCGAAACGAGGGTCGTGGTGTATGTGCGTGCGTGTGTGCGTGTGTGCGTGTGTGTAGAGCGATTCAGACTAAACTACTGGACCGATCTTTATGAAATTTGACATGAGAGTTCCTGGGTATGAAATCCCCGAACGTTTTTTTTCATTTTTTTGATAAATGTCTTTGATGACGTCATATCCGGCTTTTCGTGAAAGTTGAGGCGGCACTGTCACGCCCTCATTTTTCAACCAAATTGGTTCAAATTTTGGTCAAGTAATCTTCGACGAAGCCCGGGGTTCGGTATTGCATTTCAGCTTGGTGGCTTAAAAATTAATTAATGACTTTGGTCATTACAAATCGGAAAATTGTAAAAAAAAATAAAAATTTATAAAACGATCCCAATTTACGTTTATCTTATTCTCCATCATTTGCTGATTCCAAAAACATATAAATATGTTATATTCGGATTAAAAACAAGCTCTGAAAATTAAATATATAAAAATTATTATCAAAATTAAATTGTCCAAATCAATTTAAAAACACTTTCATCTTATTCCTTGTCGGTTCCTGATTCCAAAAACATATAGATATGATATGTTTGGATTAAAAACACGCTCAGAAAGTTAAAACAAAGAGAGGTACAGAAAAGCGTGCTATCCTTCTTAGCGCAACTACTACCCCGCTCTTCTTGTCAATTTCACTGCCTTTGCCATGAGCGGTGGCCTGACGATGCTACGAGTAAAATTGCATTGCGTTCAGTTTCATTCTGTGAGTTCGACAGCTACTTGACTAAATATTGTATTTTCGCCTTACGCGACTTGTTTTTATATTTAGTCAAGTTTTGACTAAATATTTTAACATCGAGGGGGAATCGAAACGAGGGTCGTGGTGTATGTGCGTGTGTCTGTCTGTCTGTGTGTGTGTGTGTGTGTAGAGCGATTCAGACTAAACTACTGGACCGATCTTTATGAAATTTGACATGAGAGTTCCTGGGTATGAAATCCCCGAACGTTTTTTTCATTTTTTTGATAAATGTCTTTGATGACGTCATATCCGGCTTTTCGTGAAAGTTGAGGCGGCACTGTCACGCCCTCATTTTTCAACCAAATTGGTTGAAATTTTGGTCAAGTAATCTTCGACAAAGCCCGGACTTCGGTATTGCATTTCAGCTTGGTGGCTTAAAAATTAATTCATGACTTTGGTCATTAAAAATCTGAAAATTGTAAAAAAAAATAAAAATTTATAAAACGATCCAAATTTACGTTTATCTTATTCTCCATCATTTGCTGATTCCAAAAACATATAAATATGTTATATTCGGATTAAAAACAAGCTCTGAAAATTAAAAATATAAAAATTATGATCAAAATTAAATTGTCCAAATCAATTTAAAAACACTTTCATCTTATTCCTTGTCGGTTCCTGATTCCAAAAACATATAGATATGATATGTTTGGATTAAAAACACGCTCAGAAAGTTAAAACAAAGAGAGGTACAGAAAAGCGTGCTATCCTTCTTAGCGCAACTACTACCCCGCTCTTCTTGTCAATTTCACTGCCTTTGCCATGAGCGGTGGACTGACGATGCTACGAGTATACGGTCTTGCTGAAAAATGGCATTGCGTTCAGTTTCATTCTGTGAGTTCGACAGCTACTTGACTAAATATTGTATTTTCGCCTTACGCGACTTGTTATTTTACTCCCGAGAGCTTCTATAATCTTACCAACCTCTGCACTGTCTGGAATAATGAATGAAACGTCTGATTTCAATTTCCGATCACAATACTCACTTAATTTTGGACAGGAAACGTTAAAATCAAACCGAGAACTCCGGCCCAGAGAGAGAGAGAGAGAGAGAGAGAGAGAGAGAGAGAGAGAGAGAGAGAGAGAGAGAGAGAGAGAGAAAGAGAGACAGACAGACAAGCAGACAGAGAGACAGAGAGACAGACAGACAGAGACAGAGAGACACTGAGAGAGAGACACTGAGAGAGAGACAGAGACAGAGACAGAGAGAGAGAGAGAGAGAGAGAGAGAGAGAGAGAGAGAGAGAGAGAGAGAGAGAGAGAGAGAGAGAGAGAGGAGACAGAGGTTGAGTATTGAAGAACACCAGCCCCCAAACAGCCGCGGAAACGCCTATACCCTATATACATAGGTGCAAGTGTTTGACTTTGTAGGCAAACAGCTAAGTACATCAAAGGTTTCCCCACTTAGCCCAGGCAATTAGATCTATTAACACCTGTTTACCTCAAAAACAACACCGCTGGGTTTTGGACCTGAAATCATAACCCAGTCTGTGCTAGACTGATTATACCTTTGCGATTCCTGATTCAGCGAAGAATATTCATTAAAAGTAACTATGAACAACACAGTTCTACGCTTATCTTAACATAAATTTAGGTGACTAATTATCAGGCACAATTAAGGTAAGTATCAACGTGCCGCCGCAACATACTGTCGCTGCTCGCGCGCGCGCAAGAAATAAGACCGTAGGCCTATTCATGTAACAGCAGGAAAATAAGTCTTTGGAAAAAATAGCAAGGAAGAA
>NW_027128447.1:0-8820 GCF_037325665.1 Littorina saxatilis
CCTCTCTCTCTCTCTCTCAATTCAACGAAGACACATTTCTCCGTGACCTCTGTAATTCCTCTCTCCCTGAGGTTTATAATCATACGAATCCTGATGCTGCTCTAACGCACTGGCTGAATGCTTTCACTAACATTTATGATCAACATGCTCCATGGAGAATTAAGAGAGTCAAACACATAGTAAAACCTAAGTGGTTTGATGATGAATTACAAGATGCAATTGATCATCGTGATTTTTTAAAGTCAATCGGTAAAGAAGAGGAGTATAGAGAACAGAGAAATAAAGTTAATTCAATGAAACGATCAAAAAAAAGAAAGTATTTTCAAGACCTTGCTTCTTCAAAACAAAATTCAAAGAACATTTGGAAAGCAATAAATGAACTTACAAATAAAACGACTGCATCTACTTCAAGTTGCCTAAAGGACATATCACCTGATGATTTAAACACACATTTTTCCAAAATAGCTGAAAAGGTTGTTATAAATGATAAAACAACCTTAAATAAATTGGAAGTTTTGGAAGACTTCTGTAAATCAAAACAAATTTCATCTCAGTTAAATATTCCTCCGCTTACGGTGCCTGAAGTATTTCACGCACTCGCTCATTTAAAGCAAACGGGTACCCGGGGAATAGACGGGCTTGATGGAAGGATTCTAAAGTTATCAGCCCCTGTAATTTCTGACACCCTCACTTACATTTATAATCTCTGTTTAGAAAAAAACTATTTTCCAATAGCCCTCAAGCAGGCTAAAATCATTCCTCTGTTTAAATCTGGCGAAAAGAAAGACCCCTCAAATTACAGGCCGATTTCTATACTTTCAGTATTATCAAAACCACTGGAACGACATATAAACAAACACCTATTATCGCACTTTGATCACAATCAATTATTTCACCCTAACCAGTCTGGATTTAGAGCTCATCACTCCTGTCACACTGCCTTAGTCTCTCTTGTTGATCAGTGGTTGGAAAAGATCAACGATAATGAATTTTGTGGAGCTGTCTTTGTCGATTTTGCCAAAGCTTTTGATGTAATTGATCACAAGTTGTTACTGAGGAAACTCACATTGTATGGACTCGGGATTGATTCTGTTGAACTTATAACTTCTTTTCTTATTGACAGGCAACAGGCTGTATACGCAAACGCCTCAGCATCAAGTATGCAGGATGTACGATATGGCGTACCACAAGGGTCAGTTTTAGGCCCTCTCCTCTTCTCTATATACATAAATGACCTTCCCCTTCACATTGAGAATTTATGTGAACTTTTTGCAGATGACACAACCATACATTCTAGTAACACAAATTTAAGTCGTTTATCAGAAACACTGCAAGAAAGTTTAAACCAGTTGAGTGAATGGACTGAGCTAAATCACATGTCCCTTAACCCCCAAAAAACAAAAAGCATGATAATAACAACTAGGCAAAAACGCCAGAACATAACCTCAATATTTCACGATCTAACGGTTAATAATAAACTTGTTGAAAAAGTCGACCATCATAAAGTTTTGGGAGTGACCATTGATAACAACCTGTCTTGGTCACACCACATCGAACAATTGTCTAAACAAGTGTCCAAGAAGGTCTATCTATTATCTAGAATCAAGCACTTTCTGAATTTGGAAGCCAGGAAATTATTCTTTAATGCTCATATTCAGTCTGTTATTGACTACGCGTCTACCTTGTGGGACTCGGCAAGTGAAAATTCATTCAAACCACTAATTAGATTACATAAACGAGCGCTTAAAGTAGTCTTATTAAAGAAAACAACCCTATCTGAGTTAGACTACATGAACTTAGGCATTCTTCCTCTGAAGGCAAGGCTAAGTTATAATAAAGGTACCCTTATGCATAAAATTATTCATGGATGTGTACCTCAAACCATATTTTCCAAATTCACGTTAAAAACTTCACGCCAATTGATGAGACTGAACATGCCTCTGCCTAGGATTGACCTATTCAAATCTAGTTTAGTCTATTCAGGTAGCAGTCTCTGGAACACTCTTCCGACAATCCTACGGCAAACTAGCAGCACAAACGTTTTTAAGACCAGATATACGTCTTATCTCATGAAGTATAAATAAACATCTGTTGTCGCTAGAATGGTTGTTAAAACGAACAACCGGTGCTTTTTAACAATGTATTATTATTTTTATATACACTGATTCTTTCGAATGCAGTGTATGTCAATGGGCATGGCACTTACAACGTTGTTGCGTCAGTGCAATCTACTCTATAATTCTTAACTCATGTCAAATGAACTTACATTTTTCATTTAAGCAATGTATTGTATGTAAATTGATGATATGTTCTTACTTTCATTTCTATTATAATCATGTAGCAGTAGTTTGTTTTCTTTACTTGCTTATTCTTTAGCAATTTTAGACTAGTCCCTCTTTAGGGCGAGGGCCAGATGTAAAAAAGCAGATCACTGCTTACTCTATTACCCTCGTAAAATAAAGAATTGTTCTTGTTCTTGTTCTTGTTCTCTCTCCCTCTCTCTCTCTCTTTCTTTCTTTCTCTCTCTTTCTCTCTCTCTCTCTCTCTATCTCTCTCTCTATCTCTCTCTCTCTAATGTACACAAACCTTTTTTGGATGAAGGGACTTAAAAACCAACCACTATTTAGATGTGTGATGATCTTAGCAATGTCTTGCTTGTTTGATTGATTTTCTTTAAAATGTAATGTATGGATTAGAGCATGATGTTGAGAAAGTGCAAGCTGCACTATACCACTTAATTCACATCAATTAACTCGCAATTTACCTCAATGCTATGCATTTTGTGTACATATGTATAATGTGTTTTCACTTTAGTTATCTGTTAAAATGTAGAATTTTAGTTTTCTATTTTCTATTTTTTTTTAATCTTGTATTTTTATTTCGTTTTTGTAGTTAATCCCTCTTTAGGGCGAGGGCTAGATGTAAAAAAGCAGACCACTGCTTAATCTACTACCCTCGTTAAATAAAGAATTGTCATTGTCATTGTCATTGTCTCTCTCTCTCTCTCTCTCTCTCTCTCTCTCTCTCTCTCTCTCTCTCTCTCTCTCTCTCTCTCAATTCAGTTCATAGGTACTGAGAGAGTTGTTTCGTAATACATAGCCTGTAAGACAAAGAACAATGGCCGCCCAAAAGAGGATTAAACCTGTATGCAGGTAACAAGATGAAGACAATGTGTATCTCTCAGTTAGTCAGAACAATGTAAAATAGCGTCACAGGACACTGTGGGGCGAAATATATAAATAATAAAAACAAACTAGAAACATCTGCATGTAACAAGATACATTCCATAATAATCTGACTGTGCCTTTAATAAAAGAGGATGCCACTCATTTGTTCATTTAAATGCCGGAAAGCCATCGTTTATAAAAGGATGAAGATTAACACACGCGAAAGAATGAACGCCCACGCGAAACCAGATGCGTACACTGCACCTTATTTTGATCAGCAGAGTTAGCCAAATCTTTCGGAAAGAGTTCATAAGAATACCGAATATGTTAGAACTCAAGGTTTGGAATTCATGAAATATTGTGTAGAGTATATTCTGTATTCTATAAGACATCATTACACAGAGGATATGCACTGAAGAAGTCTTTAAGAATTCATAAACGCAAACTAGATACTGTTTCTGTTGAAATTGCCTTTTTTTGATAGGTGTGCGGGTAAACCAGGTATTTCACTGCAATGGCCAATGCATGTTCTTGTCAGTTTATCTCACAGAAAATGTACCCTTCTAAAACAATTTACGCTAGAAAAACTGGTGCTCTGTCACTGAAGCACAATTTCAATTTTGCAGCGTATAAAAGAGTTTAGGAAAAGAACAATTGCATTTTGAAATAGATGGAATTGCGAGCAGCTTGTTTCCGCGGCAAAGTCAAAGGGACACTGTCCAACCAGAAAGACTTTGCTTTAAAGGCTTTAAAACCAGTTGTCGCTATCGGTGCGGGTTGGATCCCCACGTTCGGCGAGGGATTCTTCTTCTTCTTCTTCTTCTTCTTCTTCTTCTTCTTCTTCTTCTTCTTCGTTCATGGGTTTAGACTCCCACGTTCACTCATGTTTTTAGCACGAGTGGATTTTTACGTGTATGACCGTTTTTACCCCGCCATTCAGGCAGCATACGCCGATTTCGGGGGAGGCATGCTGGGTATTTTCGTGTTTCTATAACCCACCGAACTCTGACATGGATTGCAGGATCTTTTCCTTGCGCACTTGGTCTTGTGCTTGCGTGTACACACGAAGGGGGTTAAGCCACTGGCAGGTCTGCACATAAGTTGACCTGGGAGATCGAAAAAATCTCCACTCTTAACCCACCAGGCTGCCGCGACCGGGATTCGAACTCACGACCTCCCGATTAGTAGGCCGATGTCTTACCACCACGCCACCGCGCCCGTCGGCGAGGAATTAATTTCCCACAGTCAACTTTGTGCAGACTTTCCTCGGTGTCCAAACACCCCCGTGTGCACGCATGTGCACGACAAAGAACCCAAGTTCACAGCGAAAGTGTCAGGGCTTGGAAACATGAATACACGCATGCAGGAACAACACAACAACACAAAAGGGTAGCGCCGTACTGTATGGGTAGCGCCGTACTGCATGGCAGCTCGCTTTCCCCAGTGAGAAAGCAGCCCCAATTTCAATGAAGGTGACCTCACAGGACTACATTCACTGTATATGAAATCTAATCTTAATCCTTGAAGGCACACTTCTTAGTGTGGACAAAATGTCGGCTTGCCATCTCACATCTGACCAGGCTTTTACATGAGATAAGACCATCCCTTCACTTGGTCACATGAGATAAGACCATCCCTCCACTTGGTCACATGAGATAAGACCATCCCTCCACTTGGTCACATGAGATAAGACCATCCCTCCACTTGGTCACATGAGATAAGACCATCCCTCCACTTGGTCACATGAGATAAGACCATCCCTTCACTTGGTCACATGAGATAAGACCATCCCTCCACTTGGTCGCATGAGATAAGACCATCCCTCCACTTGGTCACATGACATAAGACCATCCCTCCACTTGGTCACATGAGATAAGACCATCCCTCCACTTGGTCACATGAGATAAGACCATCCCTCCACTTGGTCCCATGAGATAAGACCATCCCTCCACTTGGTCACATGAGATAAGACCATCCCTCCACTTGGTCACATGAGATAAGACCATCCCTCCACTTGGTCACATACCAACAATGAATACCCTGGGTGATTACTGTGCATATGATAGTGGCCATTTGATTTCGTAAAAGCTCTAAATGTCTTTTAAAAAAATATTTAAAAAAAATGTAACTCACCGCAGCAAGCATTCGGGGTGTTGAATTTTCGTATGGGACCAAGTAGAGGGATGGTCTTATCCCATGTAAAAGCCTGTTAAGATCTGTGGTGGTGTACACGATCGTTTACACGGGGAGGAAGGCGTTTTTAAGCAAAACTCCATCACGGTCTGAGATAAACCGTCAAATGATTCGTACGTAACGATGCACGGAAGAGAGGGTTGTTCGTTCAAAGCAATATTAGTGCAACCAGTTCATTCACTTTAACATATTGGGTGGGGAGTCTGCCCAGTCGGTAGAGGCGCTGGCTTTAAAACCGGTTGTTACTATCAGCGTGGGTTCAACCCCCAAGTTCGGCGCGGGATGTGTGTCCCAGAGTCAACTTTGTGCAGACTCTCCTCGGTGTCCGAACACCCCCGTGTGCACGCATGCGCACGATAAAGATCCCAGGGTCACAGCGAAAGCCTCAGGCCTTGGAAACACGAATACATGCATGCACAAATATGAAGCCCGGGTGTCCGTTCGGCCAACAGCCCATAAAGTAACCATTTCAGCACTGACCCAAGACGACCCAACCCGGTCCCTAGCCCATTTCAGGTCTCCTCTAGCAGCCGGCTGTCTACACCCTCCCCCCCCCCCCCCCTGCATTTTTATTTTGTTATTTTCATACAAAGCCGGGTTTTCCCGTGTAACATACCCCTAATGGCTTTGCCGTGAGGGCGTAAAACTTACATTTTCTCTCTTCACTTTAACATGGCCCACCCTAAAAGCGCCCACCGCATCATCATCTTTAGTCTGCACTTTCCGTTCGCAATCATCCCATCCTTCGCAGAACCCCTTCCCTCCCCAACACACACATACACCAACGCACGCACGTACGCACGCACGCACGCACGCATACATGCACACACGCACGCACGCATACATGCACACACGCACACACACACACACACACACACACACACACACACACACACACAACTCCTGTTCTATCCCTCTCCTCCCCCCACCCCCGACACACACACTCCAATCTCCTAATCTCTGCTCAACGCCGTTACTGTTTCTTTCTCTGTTCCACTGTCGAATTGTTTTTCTCTTCAACGTCCCAGCTGTTCTTCTCTCCACTTCCTCCCCCCCCCCCCCCCCTCCCCCCCCCCCCCGGCCGCCCCTCCTTCTTCGACTCCTCTCTCCCTCTCACTTATCATCAAACTACCAACCGAGGTGTTTTTCACCCAAGCTGTAATCAAGAGACGACTGATTGTCAGTAAGCCTTTGTGTGGGAGTCGGGGAACCCATCTGAAAGCAAAGTTAATTGACCGAAGGGTCCTTCATCAAACTCTTGGTCTGGACGGCTAGACCAGATCTTGAATGATCGAGGGTGAGTCGTATATTGAATGAGAAGTCACATTTTTGTTTGAAACACAACGTCTCCGGTTTACGATACTCTTCTCAGCCACACCTACACCACCCACGCCCACTCAAGACCACCACCCCCCTTTCATCCCCCGTCCAGGGCCTGGGAAGTGGAAGACAGCGAAGGAGATAGAGGAGAGGTCATCTACCTTGTAGAGATGGCACCAAGAGTGGTTAAGATCCCTTACACTTTGCTCCATTCGACCAAGAACGGGTTTGAAGAATTTAGGTTAAATTTTCCTTTTGTTCAAACACATTATGCATGTTATGAAGGAGTGATTAAGTTCTTACGAAAATATCAGGGAAAAGTAAAAATTAATTCGTTAAATGGTTGTCAGATTTTTATTTTTTTATTTTTTATTTTTTTGTAAACAAAATTTTATTCAGAATTTCTTTGCATGAACAGTTTGGTTTAAACTGTTTTATTTAACGTTTGTGCATTATTTACAAAAAACGCATATTGAGTAAACAACAACAAGCATAATGCTTATAGTGGTGTTCACTATTTCTAGAAAATTACATATAATATAAATGGCGGCTATTGTACAGTTTAAATGAAAAGCTTGCAAACATGAAAAGAAAATTGAATGAAAATTGTACATCAAAACAAAAATCCGTTTGGGAATACATATATAATATTTATGGTGTTTGCGAGTAAGAGATAGGGAGGGAGAGAGGGAGGGAGGGAGGGGGAGAGAGGGGGAGAGTGAGAGAGAGAGAAAGAGGGGAGAGAGAGAGAGAAAAAGAGAGAGAGAGAGAGGGAGAGAGAGAGAGAGAGAGAGAGAGAGAGAGAGAGAGAGAGAGAAAGAGAGAGAGAGACGAGTAGACGTGTCGATTTTGCTTTCACTTTACATGTTTATCTGTTCGAAACGGCCGGACTGTCCAATAAATTCCTGAACAGTTTGAAACACACAGCTAGGACATGCACTCAAGCAAATGCTTATATCAGATTTTCAGATTTTCAGATTAGGGATTATAAACCGTGGCAGATTATTTGTAGAGGCAAACAGGCAATTAAAGAAGTTCTTTTGAAATCAAAATTTGATGATAACCCTGCAGGGAATAATTTTTAAGCCACCAAGCTGAAATGCAATACCGAAGTTCGGCCTTCGTCGAAGATTGCTTGGCCAAAATTTCAATCAATTTGATTGAAAAATGAGGGTGTGACAGTGCCGCCTCAACCTTTACAAAAAGCCGGATATGACGTCATCAAAGACATTTATCGAAAAAAATAAAAAAATATCCGGGGATATCATTCCCAGGAACTCTCATGTAAAATTTCATAAAGATCGGTCCAGTAGTTTAGTCTAAATCGCTCTACACACACACACGCACAGACACACACACACACACACACACACACACATACACACACACACACACACACACACACACACACACACACACACATACACACACACACACATACACCACGACCCTCGTCTCGATTCCCCCCTCTATGTTAAAACATTTAGTCATAGCTTGACTAAATGTAAAAAGGAAAAAAGGACGACATTTCCATGAATTGTTCAAACGAAAAGGAATCGTGACGATCAATCAGAATGTTTTGGTCTATTTACGATTGTTTGAAGCATCGTCGGAATAATTCAAAACCATTTTGACGCGAACCTGATGGAAAAGTCGATTTCATTCTGAACTAAGCCGGTCAAACAATGGAATCCACTTTACAATAAAACACTGCGACAGTGTCATGAATTGCTCAAGGCAACATTCTGAAATTAGCGACGAAAAAGGAATACAAAAACCACTACAACACAATAAAGCCAACCAAATCGTTGTGTTTTTGTGATTGGTTTAACGCCTGCCAATACAACAAAACCCACGCAAATCTTCGCTTTTAGCTTCAGGTTTTGAAGGACAACAACAAGGACAAACATTTTTTTTATTTTTCGTGTTCGGCTTGCAACAATAGTGCACTCGCTGGCTCTGTCTATAACGAGGTAGACGGCGAGTTAAAGAATATGTGACGGGTCACAGCCTGCAACAATAGGAGTGTTGTGAATTAAACAAAATAAACAATGTCATACGATGCAATCCGCAAATTGTCAAACACGTTAGCATCTGCCTCCCCTCCATGAGAAAGAGAGAAGAGAGAGAGAGAGAGAGA
>NW_027128448.1:0-15000 GCF_037325665.1 Littorina saxatilis
AACACGGACAAAAACAAGAAGGACAACAACAACAACAACAACGACAACGACAACGACCACAACGACAAAAAACAACAACAACAACAACAACTTCAACAGCAATAGCTGTAGATGTAGAAGCACAAGGGGGAACAGTAAGTGTTTGGAGAAAGGTGCAGCACCAGTAGAAGAAGGACAACTTAACTCATGTGTTGTATGCATACTTGTCTGCTAGCATTATTGCGCGTGCGCGTAAGCGTAAACTAACCCAGAAAAAAAAGACATTTCTTACATTTGACATGCAGTTTGATGCTCCAGGTGTCAGGGTGACCCAGCCCGTTGTGTGTTGTACAACTGTAGGTCCCCATGTCTCGGCACTGGATGTCTGACAGTGTCACAGATGCCTGGCTCATCCACTTGCCTGTGTCGGTGGCATTGATAAAATAACTGTCCTTGTAAAGGGTTGTCATGTTAAACTCGTCTGGTTTAGGTCGACCGAATGCTTGACATACTACGTTGAGAGTAGCACGGTCTGCTCCATTCACTGTGATCTCCTTGTCTGTGTTGTTCATCCTTAAGCTTTTAACGATGACCGTATCTGAAAGAAAAACAAAAACAAGCCATGAGAAATGCTCATCAAAGTTCATGCTCACGAACACAATCGCTAAGCTCGAGTGTTTATTGATCTGCTAACTGTAAGTAAATCTGTTATCAAATACAACCAAAAGAAACATGTGGCATATACTTACTCGACTATCTTGGAATGTTAATACAATTCTGCCAAGCCATGGAATGAGTAATCATCCCTTAAAGTATATAACAAATAAATGATGAATTACATGGTTTGTTTACTATTGTCATGAAATGAATACATACAAGTGAGTGAATATGGTACTTAAAGTAAACACACAAAAAGTGTATCGTCTTACGTTCAATACTAAACAATTTAGCAGAGGAGATGTGATAGTATCCTCCTTCAAATTTCAGCGTAGCGTCACACAAACATTTCGTGTCTTTCTCCGTGGCAAGGGCAGCATTCACCGTGACAGAACTGGATACTGAGGTTCCATTGCTCACGTCAGCCTGGTCATCGAGCTGAGGGTCAGTACAGGCAAACTGGACACTTCCCACCAAGGTGTTGTTTTTGGGAACAGTGCAGGTCACAACATGACCCGTATGCAGAATATTAGAACCAGGTACATCCGACCCAGACACTTGAAATTGGGGGTCTGGCAGGAAGGAAGAATTATTTTCATAATTATGCACAGAACAAGTAACTCCATCATCGAAACAAAGATTAAAATACAGACCTATAATGCAAACACACACTATAATCAACATACTTGCATTCAACGGGAAAACAAACCGTAGTGAACAGAAGGACTGAAAGTAAATGTCCTTACATGTGATATTTATGAGGACTGTTCGAATGGCACCTTTTCCAGAGTCCTGACGTACAACAGAGCAGCCGGGTCGATCATTGGCAAGAACAGAATCACTTGTAAATGTGCACGTGCTGGTCTGTGCACCACTTTGACAAGGAACACCAAGCCATGCGAAGTCAAGTGTCCCAACGACACCAGTAGCCTCACAGGTCAGTTCAAATCGTGTATGTCTGTTTGTAGCATCCACTGTTTGTGTCATGTTGATTTGCAGATTCTCTTCCCCGAGTCCATCTGCCAATCAGTCAATTAAGTAGAAGTATAACGCCAAGGCACTGCATATCCCAGCGAAAGACAGATATATATATATATATATATCTCTCTATCTCTCTCTCTCTCTCTCTCTCTCTCTCTCTCTCTCTCTCTCTCTCAATTCACTCCAGTAACAAAAATTTAACTCGCTTATCAGAATCCCTCCAAGGAAGTCTAAACCAGCTGACAGAATGGACTGACCTAAATCACATGTCTCTTAACCCAAAGAAAACCAAATATATGATAATTACAACTAGACAAAAACGACAGAATTTTACCTCAACTGGTCCCGATTTAATGATTGACGGCAATATAGTGGAAAAAGTCGACCATCACAAAGTTCTAGGTGTCCACATCGATAACAACCTGTCTTGGTCAACTCACATTGAACAACTTAGTAAATTAGTGTCAAAGAAAGTGTACCTCTTATCTAGAATTAAACACTTCCTTAATTGTCAAGCCAGGAAGTTATTTTTCACTGCTCATATTCAGTCTCTTATTGATTACGCATCCACTCTATGGGACTCTGCAAGTGATAATTCCCTAAAGCTACTCAGCAGATTACACAAAAGAGCGCTAAAAGTAGTATTACTCAAACAGACTACTCTCACCGACTCAGACTACATCAACATAGGGGTCCTACCTCTGAAGTCAAGAATGAATTACAACAAAGGAATAATGATGCATAAAATTATGACAGAAAATGCACCCGAAACCATTTGCTCAAAGTTCTCTTTGAAGAATTCGCACCACTTTATAAAACTAAACACTCCTCTTCCTAGGATAGACCTATTTAAATCAAGTCTTGTTTATTCAGGAAGCAGCCTCTGGAACGCTCTTCCGGACGCCCTGCGGCAATCCACCAACACAGATTCTTTTAGAACCAAATATTCTTTCCATTTAATGAACTCTATGAACAAATAAACTTGATTGGTATGTTTTCTTTGTATACAGTTGTTCATTATCGGAATTATGGTTTATTGTGACAAAATAACGAAGATTTGGCTCTGTAATACATTGTTTTGCTGAGCTAATGTATTGTTGGGTTACTTTCCGTTTATCTTCATTGCTTTACACCCAATTTTGAACACTACCTTATGATCTACAATGCTTCTACATAATGCGCTTCATGTACATAAACTTATATGTTCTACCATTAATGTTTTTATGTAACCTTTTTTTCCCTAGTCATAGTTATAGTAAAATAGTTTAGTCCCTCTTTAGGGCGAGGGCCAGATGCAAAAAAGCATATCTATGCTTATTCTTGTCACCCTCGAAAAATAAAGATTTGTCATTGTCATTGTCATTGTCTCTAGCAATCTCCATCTCTTATCTAAACTTAAACCCTTTGTAGACAAGGAGGGACTGAAAATGTTTTACGTGGCACACTGTCTATCATATATTAATTATGCCTCCACTGTATGGTGCGGTACCAGTGAAAATATAATGAAAAAACTAAACTCCTTGCACAGAAGAGGTGCTAAGCTTATTGTAACCAATCCTTATCTGTCCACGTCAGAAAAGTTGAAGGTAGCCAATATTCTTCCACTTCAACAGCAGTTTGATTGCAACATCTTAATTCTAATGTACAAGGCGCTCAATGAGCTGGCCCCACCATACCTAAATGCATTCTTGACTAAAGTTTCCGAGCGCTATGTGTCAAACAAATCTATATATATATTACCAAGGACTCGCATAGATCTATACAAAACTAGCTTTGCTTTTGTGGGACCTTCACTGTGGAACTCTCTTCCTTCGAATGTACAAACGTGCCGTTCATTGAACGCATTCAAAACCTCCCTCAGGAAACACATACTGAGGTCTTCATAAGTTACGCTGCCGGTATTGTAGCTAGCTTTGTTAATTATAATCATTTTATTACTCTGAAATATTGACTGCTGCATGCCTACTTAATGCTAAATCTACCTGTCTTGGTAGGCTCACTGTGTGCTTGTTGAATGGCACTGTTGTGTGTATATTATTATTAGTATTATATGTGTTCCTCCTTGTGCGTCTGCGTGTGAGTGCGCAAGTGTGATTGAGTAATTAATGTTACATTCTGTAATTGCCTTATTGATGTTCCATTCATGTATTTTCTACTACTTGTCTCATTTATTATTACTGTATGTTTGATGTTTCTATGATTCTAGTCGGGCGCACGCGTGAATATGTGTTTGTGTGAATGTAAAGGGCACATTGTAAGATTAAGCCTATGGCCTAAAATGTCTACCCTTTATGTAAATAAAATGTTCTAAGTAAGTCTACGTCTAAGTCTCTCTCTTTCTCTCTCTATCTCTCTTTCTCTCTCTCTCTCTCTCTCTCTCTCTCTCTCTCTCTCTCTCTCTCTCTCTCTCTCTCTCTCTCTCTCTCTCTCTTTCTCTCTCTCTCACACACATACACCCACACTAACACACACACACCACTCACTAACACGCACATAGTCAGACACACACACGCATACACACGCGCACACATACACGCACACACACACACACACACACACACACACACACACACACACACACACGCACACACACACATACACACACGCACACATCTACACACACACACACATACACACACACACACACACACACACACACACACACACACACACATGCTCACAAACACACACCCACATACACACACATATGCACATACGCTCTCTTTTCCCTATTTCTCTCTTATACACACACACTCACACACGCACACATACTTACCATTCATGCACACACAACACCGGCACATGCACATAGACAGACATATACACACAAACACTCTCTCCCACACAGACACGGTCACACAGACACGGCCACACACACACACACACACACACACACACATACACGCACACGCTCAGATATAGGCTGCACTGGCTCTTGTTCTCTCTTTCTCTTTCTGTCTCTCACACACATACACACGTATGTACACATACACGCGTGCGCACGCACACACATGCACACGCATACACACACACAAACACAGACGTACACACGCACACACACACACACACACACACACACACACACACACACACATTTCCTTGTGCACATACACACGATATACAAACACACATAGGCCACGCGCACGAGAGAAAAGCCCATAAGAGGGGATGACGTCACGATGCATGACGTCAACACACCTTGACGACGTGTAATTGCAAAAGTATCTGGGAAATTCCACCCCAGCATATTGGCCCTGGGTGGCGGTGGATCAAAACTCGAAGAATTGGTTGTCACCCACCGTATTTTAGTTAGTATGTTACCAAATGTTGGTGAACTTCCATCCCCAACTGTAGCCTGAGTTTGTGCACAAAGAATTCTTCTTTATTATAAGTTATCGTTAGATTTGACTGTGATATCAACATTTATCAGTCTGAATGTCGAGAAAGCTGAACTCATATCAGATCGAGGCGTACTGATAAATGTTGATATCACAGTCAAATCTAACGATAACGATTTTATCGCATTCGATTTCGGAACAGTAGGAATCATAAACCTACCTAAGAAGTCAGACAAACGCAAGGGAGGCTACTGCCTTGTATTTAATGTTGGAAATGTTGGGTTGTCTTTTCCTGCTTTCCGCGTAACTTTGCTGCTCTTTATTTTTCAGTAACTGATTCTTTTTCTCAGACAAAATAGGAAATTTATCATGAAAAAAGAACAAAAATATACGGTCGAAACAGATCACCAACAAAGGCTAACAAGTTCAGTGGAGTTGCCAGTTTGAAGGAACAGCGAAGAATGTCCCAGTTACTTCCTCAGTCGTACTCTTTTTATATTTAGTCAAGTTTTGACTAAATATTTTAACATCGAGGGGGAATCGAAACGAGGGTCGTGGTGTATGTGTGTCTGTCTGTGCGTGTGTGTGTGTGTGTGTGTGTGTGTGTGTAGAGCGATTCAGACTAAACTACTGGACCGATCTTTATGAAATTTGACATGAGAGTTCCTGGGTATGAAATCCCCGAACGTTTTTTTCATTTTTTTGATAAATGTCTTTGATGACGTCATATCCGGCTTTTCGTGAAAGTTGAGGCGGCACTGTCACGCCCTCATTTTTCAACCAAATTGGTTGAAATTTTGGTCAAGTAATCTTCGACGAAGCCCGGACTTCGGTATTGCATTTCAGCTTGGTGGCTTAAAAATTAATTAATGACTTTGGTCATTAATAATCTGAAAATTGTAAAAAAAAATAAAAATTTATAAAACGATCCAAATTTACGTTTATCTTATTTTCCATCATTTGCTGATTCCAAAAACATATAAATATGTTATATTCGGATTAAAAACAAGCTCTGAAAATTAAATATATAAAAATTATTATCAAAATGTTTTTTTCGAAATCAATTTAAAAACACTTTCATCTTATTCCTTGTCGGTTCCTGATTCCAAAAACATATAGATATGATATGTTTGGATTAAAAACACGCTCAGAAAGTTAAAACAAAGAGAGGTACAGAAAAGCGTGCTATCCTTCTTAGTGCAACTACTACCCCGCTCTTCTTGTCAATTTCACTGCCTTTGCCATGAGCGGTGGACTGACGATGCTACGAGTATACGGTCTTGCTGAAAAATGGCATTGCGTTCAGTTTCATTCTGTGAGTTCGACAGCTACTTGACTAAATATTGTATTTTCGCCTTACGCGACTTGTTACATTTAGTCAAGTTTTGACTAAATGTTTTAACGTAGAGGGGGGAATCGAGACGAGGGTCGTGGTGTATGTGCGTGCGTGTGTGTGTGTGTGTGTGTGTGTGTGTGTGTGTGTGTGTGTGTGTGTGTGTGTGTGTGTCTGTGTGTGTGTGTAGAGCGATTCAGACTAAACTACTGGACCGATCTTTATGAAATTTTACATGAGAGTTCCTGGGTATGCAATTCCCAGACGTGTTTTTTCATTTTTTCGATAAATGTCTTTGATGACGTCATATCCGGCTTTTCGTGAAAGTTGAGGCGGCACTGTCACGCTCTCATTTTTCAACCAAATTGGTTGAAATTTTGGTCAAGTAATCTTCGACAAAGCCCGGACTACGGTATAGCATTTCAGCTTGGTGGCTTAAAAATTAATTAATGACTTTGGTCATTAAAAATCTGAAAATTGTAAAAAAAAACTTTTTATAAAACGATCCAAATTTACATTCATTTTATTCTCCATCATTTTCTGATTCCAAAAACATATACATATGTTATATTTGGATTAAAAACAAGCTCTGAAAATTAAAAATATAAAAATTATTATCAAAATTAAATTTTCGAAATCAATTTAAAAATACTTTCATCTTATTCCTTGTCGGTTCCTGATTCCAAAAACATATAGATATGATATGTTTGGATTAAAAACACGCTCAGAAAGTTAAAACGAAGAGAGGTACAGAAAAGCGTGCTATCCTTCTCAGCGCAAGTACTACCCCGCTCTTCTTGTCAATTTCACTGCCTTTGCCGTGCGCTGTGAACTGACGATGCTACGAGTATACGGTCTTGCTGAAAAATTGCATTGCTGTTCAGTTTCATTATGTGAGTTAGACAGCTACTTGACTAAATGTTGTATTTTCGCCTTACGCGACTTGTTGACTGTTCGATTTGGCAATTTTGAACGATGGAACTGAAGTGCGTCAGGCAGTATCAGCGAAGTCCTCTGGCTCATTGTCTGTGCCCAAGAAAGCTTCCAGGTATTTGTCGGTATCGGCGGACTGCATAATAACGTTGTCGAAGCTCAGTCTCGCTGAGTGCAGACGAAACATCTAAAATGGCGTCCTCGGACGACGTTGTGACTGTATAAAAGATGCTGAAAGTTGTTCGGTTGATGTTGTACGGCTACGACTAAGAAGGGTGAACAATGGTTCATGCGGGTGCAAACTGTTTAAATCAGCTGCTCATTTCCTGCCTTTTTGTGAGTGATGTGCGCTGAAACACTGCAAGAGATCTCTCAGTTTTCTAAGTGCGGTACTTTCAAGGTCAGCTTTGTTTATGGCTGTTCCAACTACCTCAGTCGGTAAGATTGTAACATTCTTTTCTACTACTTCTCTGTTAAAGCTGGGTGGGAAAAGTTTGATTTTATTCATTGCACAGCTTAATCTTTCTGATTCAATTACTTTCCTTTCATAAATTTGTGATTTAAAAAAAGGGAGACATTTGTTTCCTTCAGGTGAGATTTTATTCTTCAAAATTAGAATTGGAAAGCTACTTCCTGTGCGATGTCAAATTCACTAGGAACTTCCTGCGCGATGTCAATTGATATACAGTTCCTAGTTGACCAATGACAAAAGCTGTTTTTGTCATGTGATCAGTAAAAATGCGATAACATGTATTATCGGCATGAACATTTCTCAAGTCGATTACAGTATAGCGTTCGTGGGATACCTCCAGCTTCGCTGGGATGAGATATGTAGAGGTTACATGCCGAGTATCAGTGATTATTCAAAATAATGGTCGAAGTTTGCGGATCATGAAAAATGCGAGCTTCAGCAAGCTTTTTCATGACCGCGAACTGAGACCATTATTTTTAATAATCACTGAGACGAGGTGTGTAACCTCTTTATTCTTCCTTTCTTCAGTTATTCAAAGAAAAGAGGAGTTTTTGTGCGAAAGTGTGATCGAATCCTATTCATTCAACCAGTCAACCTGCACAGGAGATCGATTAATGCTCGGTAGTATAGTTCCGTGCAAATCATTCCATTATGTTAACACTTCTTGTCAGTTTCCCTGTTTTGAACACAAAATTAAGTACACAGATATGAAGTTATTCTGCTGTGGCGGTAAAAGCAGATATTGTGTGTTCTGTTCATGTTTTGGTATTGCTTAGGATATGGACTAGCAGACGAACTTTTGCACCCGTGTTCCAACATTAAAAATTGTATGAAGTTTAGTTTTCTGGGGGAAAATAGTGTATGAAACCGCTTTATGTTCTTTAAATTGACGAGATGTGTGCATTTGGTTGCGTGTGATCTGTTTATAGAATAAAATATTGTTGAAAACTGACCGTCGGACCGCCGTCTTTTGTCGAAGAAACTGAGTGAAAAGAAATGTGAAGGGGGAACTATACTTGTCGCTGGACAAAGTATGGGAGTTATTTACCTTGGGAATTTGCTTGTGTTGAACGTACCGAACTCGTGGATTTTACATGGAGATGTATGTGTTCAAGCCTGTAGTTGTTAACTTAAATGCGGTATGTTTGTATTGTTTGCTCCAGAGATGTATATTTCGTACATTAGAGCGTTTGGAACTTTTCAATCGCAAAAGTAGATCCCACAAAGTCTACCTCCTAAACCTGTGTGCTATCGAGGATTCAGGCCTGTCCTTGGGTAAGTGATTTTGGTTGTTGGGTAAGTTACCGAAAAATAACTAGCCCTACAAGTTTACAGAGAGAAAGAAGCAGAGGGGGAATAATCAGTTAGTCAGAAAAGCATATAATCAATCACTCAGTGAAACAATCAAGCAATTGACTCATACCTGGGTATCTAACAACAACAACGTATGCACAGACCTGAGCGCTGGCTAAGGATGTTCGAGGTACGATCCAAACACAAATATGATTGTTTGGCGTATCTGGCCAAAATTATAGCAGCCATTAGCACTACTCGCCTGTGACATCAATGCAAAGTCGCAAGTGCCGGAGCCAATAAGAGCCGCCTTAATATAGCCTTCTTTTGGGAATTGCTTTTGAGCTCTGATTTGGAATAGTGTCTGATTTGCACAGAGGGAATAACCAGATTACAGGGGGTCGAAATCTGGGCTAAAGAATGTGTCAGGCAAAAATGGAATCTGTGTGGACTTTTAGGAGGGGAGTTACGGCCCTTACTTTGTGGAGACTTGCATTGGGGGAGAAGGACGTTCTGAGTGTTGGTGTTTTGCCACTGCTTGCTTAACTCGTGAGTGAGTTTGGGTAATACGTTTGCTGCATAGCAAAGCGAGAGAAACCTAAGTGTTAACGTCCTCACAAGATAAGAACCTATTCGGGACATCAGGTGTTTGTTTGCTAACGATGGCAAAGCTCTTACCAGAAACGGCATCAACAGCAATTGGACCTTGGCGGTAAAAAAATACAGTAAGCAGCCCTGTTTCTGCTTTGGAAACCTAGTTTGCAAGTCAGGTGTGTCTAATACTGTTATTCATGACACGCTTTGTTTCTGTGTTTCTGGCGATAATGTAGTGGTAACCATTCGTCACACGTTTTGGTCTATTGAGTTCAAACGGCTGAACATGTCGCGTGCAACAGGCACCTGTTGTTTCTTCTATTCCCAAATTTAGTCTCGAATGCACACGTTTTAATTTTAGTTCATATGTTTTGACACAGAAACTACGTTACTATCGTTTGACACGCTCTTCCTTTTTGGCGTGTAAGAGTTGTTCCGCGTTTCATATTCCCATTTATGTTATGAGATTGTAGACATTCGAGCAGCTTTGATTTATGCAACTTCCTTAAAATATGAAGCAATTTCCATTGTGTCATTACCGAGCTGCACCTTTTCAAAGGCGTAGACATTTTCATGGTGCTTGTTTAAGAGATCGAAACCGATTGACGAAAAAAAAGAAGATTTTGCCAATATTTTGCGTGTGATATTTTCAGACTATGTTGAAACAAGTGTGACAAAAATGAAAGAAATCAATCAGACAGATTTTATGCTACAAAAGTTTGAAAATGATCACATGTCAAGATTCAGATATAGAGGGTAGGGTAGTTGAATGGGGTTTCGGTTACCACATGACCTACTTTGGAAGTGGTAATCATCCCTGGTTTACGCGTGTTGTAATGATGTGTTTCTATTTGAATTATTGTAACGTGCCTTTCCGATATGGCTGGAAATAGCGTAATTACATGGCGTGTTCGTAGGCTAACCTTATATCAATTTCTCAATTCGCATGAACACATTTCTTGGAGAATCCGCTCGATTTCAATCACAACACGACACAATGCCGAGCAGGGACCCCACTATCACATATTAAGTAATACACACAATTGACTGTGACATCGCACACAGATCTGGGTCATTCTCCAAAGCTGGGTCTCATACTGTGACATAGGTGTCAAAAATTAAATGCCCACCAGAAAGTTCAAATGAGATGTAAATAGAAAGATACAAATGTTCTTCACATGATGTTGTAAAAAAAAAGCTAATCCAGTTATAACTTTGTGCATAAAGTTATGACAAAGTTCATAAATGAACAAAATAACGCGTGTAACATGGAAACAAAAATCACACTAAAAACATCTCTTAAAGTCAGTTTTTCTCTCTTTTTTAACATTGTTCTATGCAGTTTTGCTGCAACAACTACTCTCAACACCCTCCCAAAGTAAAACTTGAAAGAAAAAAAAATTAATAAAAAAAACTTTAAAGTGAGTTTTGTAATAGAAAACAACACCAATTCTGTTTTTCCTATAAAAGTATCTGTTAATATTTTGTAACATTTCCTAATCAACATTTACCATTATCACTCCCCAAACAGTGTGGATAATTTAAATGGTGCAAATTACTTTTATCTAAATAGATATTGATGATTATGCAATACCATCTCCGATGTAACATGGAACCCAAAAAGCAACTCGGCAAAGCATACTTTGATTTATCTGATCAAAATGAACCACAGTCAACATTCAAGTCAAAAAGCTAACACAGAACAACAGGTTAATAAATATAAATTGCTTTATTAATTAATTCAATGCAAAATTAGGATTAAAAGAAAACATATTTTGAGGCCAAAGTAAAAAATACAAATCAGAAAAAAATTCTCTAAACAAGAAACTTGAACTCCTTTCCTTCAAAGTCTCAATCTTTTTGGTTACATTTCCCAGTGTTACTCCCCCAACAGTAATGAGAATAACAAGAGTGCAAAATAGTATCAGAACAAATAGATATTGATGAGCATGTAGCATGGAACCCCAAAGGCAACTCAACTGAGAATAATTTGAAATAGTTGATGAAAGTGAACCAAAATCAAAATCCAAGTCCAAGAAAGGAACACACAACAATATGTTAATAACACATATTGTTTTATCCATTATTTACTTGCAATAAAAAGAAAGGAAAAAAAATCTAAGGGCAAAGTGAAATTTTTGAAAGTCAAAGTAAAAAAAAACACCCAAAAATGATACTAAGAATGTACAAAAAAGTCAGTATGAAATGTCAGTTAATGTGGCTAAAAAACATTCACTTGTCAAAAACATGCAAATTGCCTCGACCAGGGGCTAGTCTGGGTGCTGGAACAGCTTTGTGCTCGCTGCTGGCAGGGAGCCATGCCTTGTCTGCCCATACATAGCCTAACTGTTAGTGTCTGGCTTCAGCTTCAGATAGTGAAGAAGCAGGTCCCCACTACTGTCAACGTCAATAACTTTGGCGTAGAAAAAGACAGTTCTCTGACGACCAAGCAAAGGTACTTCAATGAAGCATTCTTCACTCACTTGAGAAGTATTGGTTGGCGAGATTGAAGAGGGCAGGGAAGGGCAGTCGGGCGACTGGTCTGTGTCAGGGTAGACAGGCGACTGGTCTGGGTCAGGGCAGTCAGGGGACTGGTCTTGGGCAGGGCAGTCAGGCGACTGGTCTGGGGCATGGTAGACAGGCGACTTGTCTGGGGCAGGACAATCAGACGACTTGTCTGGGGCAGAACCGTCAGGCGACTTGTTTGGAGCAGGGTAGACAGGTGACTTGTCTGGGGCAGGACCGTCAGGTGACTTGTCTGGAGCAGGGTAGACAGGTGACTTGTCTGGAGCAGGGTAGACAGGTGACTTGTCTGGGGCAGGACCGTCAGGCGACTGGTTAGGGGCAGGGTAGACAGGCGACTGGTTCAGCACTTTCAGAACAATACACAAAGAAAAAAAAACCCGGATTATTCTTTGAAATCAAAAGGCTAAATAAAAAAAGATTCAAGCACACGGCAATCTTTTGACATCGCATCAGCATCGTTACAAAGATGGCGACGAGTCGGGTCCGCGTGACGTTGACAATGAAGAAACACAAATCAAAACAACGCTGCAAAATAGTAGCATCAGTCTCGACTGCCCGAAAGTAATGCAGAAATGTCTTTTAAAGAAGTGAAATAAACACTGCCGTTTTTAAGAACTTGCACGAAACTGTAAAGCGACTTTGACGACTCTTTTTCAACATCGTAACGAAGAACATCATTCTAACGGTTCCGAGTTACGAACGAGATCTTGTGAGGCCATTTTCAACCGCACTAATAAATCACCCATCTTTTCCGGAAATTCCCGAACAGTTTTTTGCAGTTAAAAACAACATAAAATACAGCCGTGATTGATACACGTTTGGCTTCTGAAAAAGATTGTGTGTCCGATTACCCTACAATCGGGCTAACTTCGTCACAAAAAATCGGGAGACTGTCAGCCATCCGGTCTTCCTCGTTACGAGGTTGATGAGAAATTTTAAATCGAAGCAAGAAAGTATTCAATCAAGGCGCGTATATGAATAATACTGTTGAAAAGTTACAGAAGCAAAATCTGCACCAAAAAAATGCTATCTATTGTTACAAAAAGTATCGGAGCACAAGTTTGAAAAGTTTCGCCGGAGATCCAAAAATTTACTGACTGCTGAAATCAAGTATGAAACTGCGTTCAGATCAAGTTCGGTATTTTGTCAAGTCAAGAGCACACTCATCTTAGCCGAACGTAAAGAACAATCATACAGTTATTTATTTAAACAATGCATAAGCATTTATATGCATAGAATTTGCTGTAAATTTACCTTTAGATCAGCACAGAAGTGTCGGGATAACGTCACACATGCAACACAATCAGAACCCAAATTCAAACTGAATCTCGCTGGCGATGTAAACCGCGTGGTCAGCCGAAGTGCATTATATCCTTCCGCTTGGTAGTAGAGGGAATGTGTGTCAAAATAGTTCTGAAATATTTTGTCTTTTGTACGATCTAGTAAAATGTTTTGATAACAACCGTAACATCAGAAACTGGAAACAAAACTGGGTAATAGCATTACACAACGAAATATTTTTTGTTAGCTCAACCTTAGTGTTTCTCATTGCGCGTACACACAAGGAACACAGTGGACATGTGTTCGAGACAAAAAGTAGTACCACCCAGATTTCGGAGCTTGCTGTAGAGTTGCAAAACAAAGCGTGTACATGTGGGAAACAGCGTGTTACGTTGTTGATCGTAAAGAAGAATGCCAATTTTGGCAAGATTAACAAATATTTTTAAAACAAACTTTCACAGCATGAGAAAAGTAACATCACATGATAATGTTATGCTGGAAACGATCAGTTATAATGATTCTGTTCAGTTTGCTGACCAACACTTTCAGTCAGCTTTTTCATGTCACAAAACGACCACCCATTTTCGCAAACAAATGAACACCATTCATTCAACTGAGTAAACACAGACCAACATTTTGAAACAAAAATAGTTAAATATTGTCTCTTACAATATTCTTCTATAGTCTGCACACAAAACATTGGAAAAAGTTTTAAACTTTGTTTACATTGCATCTATTTTTAGAAGTGGTATCGGCGGTGCGCAGCTTTGGAGAATGACCCATCTGCAAAACGTACCTTATTACCCCCATGTTCAAAAATGACATCAGAAGAGGTACAAGTGATCGTACTCTGAAAAATATGCATGTTGAGTGATATATATAAATAAGCACCGTTTTAAAGTGTTAATTATCTGCAATGTCCTGAACATAAATATAAGTGTCTCTTCGGGAAGTTTAAAATGTTAGTGAAATCATCTGCACTAGGACGTAACCGTGCGTGCGTGTGTATGTATGTATCTCCCCTTTCTCTCGCTCACACATATTTGTTTCATTATTGTACTAAATGTGTATCTGTTTTCATAATGTAATCAATTTTTCTACGTATGTATGACAGTCAATACTCATTTTTGGGGTGTGTGTAATGGGAGAGAAAGAACGAGAGTGAAAAAAGTAAAACAAATACATTTTATTTTATTTGCCATAATACACACAATGTGAGAAAGAGAAAGACAGAGAGACACACCCACACAAATACATACAGGCGCGCGCACGGTTACGTCCGAATGCAAATTATTTCACTAGAATTGTCTCATGTTAAACTTCCTGAAGGTACACTTATATCTATTGTCGGATATGACGGATGATGAACACTGTAAAACAGTGCCCACGTCTCCCTCAACATGCAACATTTTCAGAGTACGATCACTTATACCTCTTCTGGTGACATGTTTCAAATTGGGGGTAATGGCACGTTTTGCAGAGCTGTGCACTATTTGATATGTGATTGCGTACATCATTTTTTGGTTGCATTGCTGGTCATTCAAATAGTAAATACACAAATCAAATGTCGTCTCAATATACGTACATAAAACAGAAAAGCAGTTACACACACA
>NW_027128448.1:17500-42500 GCF_037325665.1 Littorina saxatilis
AATATGTTATCACATAACGGTGTGGAACCAATGTATGTCCCACGTACCGTCTTTTGACCAAAGTAATCCTTTAAATCAGAATGGTTCACTTCACGAAAAACAATTGGTAAAGAGAAAACAAGTATAAAGCACAATTGCATTGTCAAATGCACAATGTTAATGTCAATTGTAATTGAATCGAGTTGGCGCTTAAATGAAACAGATCCTGTGATTGGTCAGAATGCCCCAACTCATTAAAAATTACCGATCATTAATTGTCGATAACTACTCGCTAAAAAAAGCCATTAAGGGGATGTGCGGGGGTGATTTTTGAGCTTTTGGGCAGATTTGGGCATTTAGACATTTTGACTGTTTGGAAAACTGTGGTCATTTTTCTTTCAATTTCTGCCGTTGATGTTGCATATACATGGTTTTTTTGTGTAATAAAAATAAATTCAATAAACCAACCCTCGCCTGATTGCGTTCATTTGTCCTGAACTTGCCTTATTATTGCCGATTTTCAACACCTTGATCAGCAAATTTGAGCAGACGACAGGGCGAACACTGCATGACGTTGCATGCTACATAGCCTCCCCTGTTTGCATGTGACCGTTGTTTCGTTATTTTCCGGACTACTTCGGCTCTAACGGAACATTGTCAATGTAGTTCAATCTACGCCAACTTCCTTATACGGAGAGTATGACGTACGATGCGATCTTGATTCGTTCAACCGGGGTCACGTGGTACAACAATGGCGCTTGTTTACAAGCAGTGAAAGTACACGCTCCTGTGCAAAAATGGTTCGCACCAAGCCATCAACAACCAGAGGAGCCCCAAAATCTACGAAAAAGAGGACAGATCAAGTGAAGAGTCAATGGAAGGCGAAGAAATCAGCGCAATCAGCTTCTGTGCTGACTGACGTGACAGAATTTGTGCCGGTTTTGGGGTCGTCTGCTAGTGCTACATTTTCCGCGTCGATTCCTTCAACTGAAAACATTCTCGGCACGAAGACAAGAAGTGAGTTCAAAAAAGAATCGTATGAGAGGTTTGTTTCCGGTGGAGTTGACACTAAGTCATCTGCTGCTACTGAAACCCTGGTAAAAACCCAGAGGGGTGTTGTAGACTTTGCCGAAGTAGACAGTATGGTTGCAAGTTTGTGCTGTCCACAGTGCAAAAACAAGTGCTTGTCTCTTTGCACAGACTCCAGACCAACAAGTGGCTTGGCAGTATTTGCCCAGGTGAACTGTTCTTCGTGCGAAGAGCCTGTGTATGAACAGTATCTGGCGACAAAATTTAAATCCAAGACAAAAGTGTTCGACATGAACAGACAGGCAGTGTATTCCTCGCTTGCTTGTGGACTGGGAGCCACCACATTCAGAAATTTCTGTGAAAACATGGATTTAGCTGGACTTCACCACAAGACCTTTCATACTCATGCCAGCCAACTATTCACACAACTAGAGGGATTCCGGAAGCATGTGTTCAGTGAGACTGTTGCATATGTTCGAGAAGTTCATGCAAGATACTGTGGCACTACTCTTGGTGTCGATGACACCCTGAACATTATTGTGAGCTATGATGGCACCTGGCTTACTCGTGGACACTCTTCGCACATTGGAGTTGGGTGTGCTGTGGACTTACTTACTGGACTCTGTGTTGATGCCCATGTCATGTGTACCTACTGCCAGGTGTGCGAGTCTACGGGGCAGAAGCTGTTTCAGGAAAAACCAGAGGAGTATGCGGCCTGGCTCGTGGACCACTTGGACAAGTGTGAGGTGAACTATAAAGGTAAATTATATTTGTTTGCACAGAAATATTTGAATCGAGTTTATTTCAAATTTAAGCAACTTACTCAAATATAGCAAATTACAAGTAAATGTAATAGTGATGAGTGGATATTATTTTCCATGCATTCCAGTGAAACTGAAAACCAAAACTAAAGGCATGGATGATGGATTACAAAAAAGCGTCATAAAGACAGATCATCAATTTATGATAATAATAATGAAAGTTGTAACACATGCATATATAAATCCAATTTTTAAGAATAGTTCAGGGCATGGGGGAGTGGATGTGTGTGATGAAAATAATAAGAAAACACACACAGATAGAGAGAGAGAGAGAGAGAGAGAGAGAGAGAGAGAGAGAGAGAGAGAGAGAGAGAGAGAGAGAGAGAGAGAGAGAGAGAGAGAGAGAGAGAGAGAGAGAGAGAGAGAGAGAGAGAGAGAGCTGTATTTACAGCATGAAGTGAGATTCACAAGTCTTCAGAATCAACGGGCTTAGAACAGAGGGAGCTAGTAGTGGTCAGGGGGTGGCAAATAGTTTACACATACATACATGTATACATGTGTGGCCACATACATACATGTACCGTATGTATGTGTGGCACAATACAAGTGTATTTAAAAATGTTCAAATAGTATCAATTGATGAATATTATGCTTAACGTTTACAATCTAACATGTTCAGTGCCACAATATAACATGTTCTCACCACTATTAATAGGTAACATGCGCCTTGAGTCGCCTTGTGGGGTGAGATACGTGCGCGATATAAATCCTCGTAAATAAATAAAAGTAAATAAATAAATAAATAAAAAAATACCTGCTGCTAGAAATTTAATATATATACAGTAATTTGGTAATTCCATGTTTATTTCAATTCTTTTCTGTATTAATTACAGTTGAAGTATTAGCTGTACAATGACTGTGAATAACACATGCGTGCACACACACACACACACACACACTTAAAAAATACTCTGTTTGCAAATTACATTTCTTATTTTGTTCTTGTTTGCAGGCTCATCAGGGATGATGGAGGTGGAAGCAGCCCGTGTCATATGGCGTCGATCGGTGAACACCAACAAGCTTCGCTACACAACACTTCTGTCGGACGGTGACTCCAAGACTTTTACAGAGCTCAACGACATCAAGCCCTATGGTGAGGATATTCACATTGACAAGGAAGAGTGTGTGAACCATGTGAGTAAACGACTTGGTACAGCTCTTCGCAACATGGTGACAGACTGCCGAAAGCGAGGGGTGACTCTTGGTGGACGTGGAAGGGGTCAGCTGACAGGCAATGCCATACGCAAGCTACAGATTTACTACAACCGGGCAATTCGTAGCAACAAGGATGTGTGTAGCATGAAAAAAGCAATCATGGCATCACTGTACCATTGTTTTTCCACTGACGAAAATCCACAACATGAACTTTGTCCTGCTGGAGAGAGCTCGTGGTGTTTCTTTCAGGAAGCGCTGGCGAAGCACCAAGTTCCAGGTCCACACAAACACCTCATCCACACACCCCTCAATGAGGAGAAGTTAGCTGCACACCTGTTGCCCATTTATGAGAGACTTTCTGAAGAACACCTACTCAGCAGATGTGTTTCTGGCAAGACACAAAATGCCAATGAGTGTCTCCACAGCCTCATTTGGTCAAGATGTGCTAAGGACCACTTTGCTTCCCGCAGTCGTGTTGAGTTTGCAGTCTTGACTGCTATTAGAGAGTTCAACTTTGGACCTGCTGCTGCTGCCGACTCTGCCCAGTTCTTCGGATTCCAGACTGGACATCACATGAAGAGGCTTGGAGCAGCCAGGATGCACAAGAGGGTGCGGAACAGTCTGAAGGCTGTGAGAGACAAGCAAAGTAAAAGGAGAGACAAAGTGCGGGCAGCCAAGTCAAAGAGACTGGAAGAACTTGTTCAGCTGGAAGGTGGCCCTGCATATGCAGCAGGCATGTTCTAAGTTTTGACTATGTAAATGTTTTAACATAGACGGGGAATCGAGACGAGGGTCATGACTCATGGTGTGTTTGTGTATAAAGTGATTCCGAGGAAACTACTGGACCAATCTTGATAAAACTTAACATGAGAGTTCCTGAGTGCGATATCCCCAGATGTCTTTTTTCCATTTTTTGGAAAGATGTCTTTGATGACGTCATATCCGGATTTTTTTAGGCAGTTGAGGCAGCGCTCTAACACCCTAATTTTTCAACCAAATTGATTGCAATTTTGGTAAAGCAATCTTCGACGAAGTCCGGACTATGGTATTGCATTTCAGCTCAAAATTTTAAAAATAAAGTAATGAGTTTGCTTGTTAAGTTTGTCATTAAAATCTAATTTTTAGTAACAAAATAAACTTTGACTGCATTGCATTCCTCATTTTTTCCTGAATTCAAAAATATATAGATATGTCATGTTCACTCTAACAATGTGCTCAGAATTACAGAAAATAGGTTTAGTAAGTACTATACGGTCTCATGCTTTGCGGAGACGAGCGTGATCCGTCTCGGTATTGTTAGCCAAGACTATCTTAATGTATCTCGTAGTCTTGGCGATGACTGGTTTGTGGTGTTGATATTTAAGTTTCATACTGATTGACTAAATGTTTTTATATTGCTTCACGCGACTTGTCATTGTTATTGTGGTTAACATTATTCTCATATATATTGTGGTTATTGTACGCATATGTGCAATTAATGACTTGGGTACGTTTCGTAATTTGGAGCTAGCTTGTGTGTGTGTGTGTGTGTGTGTGTGTGTGTGTGTGTGTGTGAATGTGAACGTGAACGAGTGAGCGAGCTTTTTTTGGTGTGCATGCTGTAATTGGGAGTGTGTGTATGCATTGTTTGTAACTCGGGACAAACAATTTTCATAGTGTACTGCACATGTTTGAAATAACTTATGTTTTATGTCTTCCCTAACTTTTAAACTGTGTCTCTAAGGTGTGAAAGACATTCCTCAGTGTGGAATTTGGAGATACATGTATGTATTTTGAGTTTAATTACAACTACCAATGGTTTCAAAACAAATTGTGTGCGTTTTTGCCTTTTCCTCAGTTTGCATGTTTTGACATTTGGGAACGAAATGATTTCAAATCTACTGGTTAGATTTCTGTGAAATTCTGCATACTTGTACTTTTACATACTATCTACAGAGTTACCATTTGAATAATGAATCGGAAAAGAAATGTTGGCTTTACGATTTTTTTAATATTAAATTTTACGCAAAATTTCAACATTATGATAAAAAAAATTTTTTTTAAATAACTGTAATACTCACAGAAAAAATAAATGGTAAATCTGTAGATATGATCTAAATCTATATTTATGCAAAATATTGGACAGAAATCGAGCATTTGGATATGGAAAAAACGGTTCCTAAAATCCAATATGGCTGCTGTTTACTTTTCTGTTTCTATAGCAACGACATACACAATAAACAAACACATTAACATTTTTTAATTCAGAGACCATCAGTATTATAACAAAAGCGACACAAACAGTGCTGATCATCATATATGGAAAATAGCGATTTGGCCCTCACATGGCCTTAACAACCTGCTGGCGAGGCGCATTGATACAGCCTCAACTAGTCTCGGTTAGCTTTGAGGGTCATTTTACAAGTAGGAAATATGAAGTACCAACGAAATACCGAGACCATAAGGTATGCGAAGTGATGACGTCGAATACGTGACGTAAGTTGATGCATGAATTATTTCGGACTACGTCAGTCAATTCCAAAGATCGCTTTTGTGATGAAAAGAATTTGTTTTAGAGTTTGCTGTCCAGAAACCCGTCAAACAAGAAGGGAAAATGTGTGTGAAAGAAAACAAAACAGGAGCAGAGTGATACGATAGGAATACAGAGACATATTTCTTGGGACTTGACCCTTGCAGGTAGGTGGACGGAAAGAAGTGTGTGAACAGAACAGAACCAATTATGTCTGTTTATCATCGCATGAAAGCAGGAAAGAGATCGTCGTCAGATTGAATTACAATAACATTAACACGCTTCCATTTGAAACGTATCGGTCTTTATCGTGGATTAACGCCCTCCCAAAGGCTTCAATTAGCTTTGGTCGGGCGTCAATCCACGATGACGACCTCGAAGTTTCAAATGGAAGCATGCTAATGTGTAATTGTTTAGGTGATCTCCCTTTAACAATGATGCCACATGACACCAATTTGGGACATGATGGCGGCGCCATAAAAACAAATGTTATGAACAGACAAACAAGAGCATGCTTTATGGCCTGGTGAATTATGTGTAGAAGTGTTCATCCCGGCTACCTCGACGCTGGGTCACATCATAAGCATGCTCATAGGACAGACTGCTGCTATCAGAGATACGCGTGTAGTGGTTTTCTTCTTCAGACATCGGACGACTTCTGGCATCAAATATGGGAATACCCGCGGGCGGCAGTTGAGGCTGTGGGATGTTGTCATCAGAGTCTTGGTGCGATTTGTCTGACTGTTGTCGTTGTCGTCTGATGGGGTTGAGTTCAACTTTCTCGTGAGATCCTGCGATACCCTCCCTCCGTGCCTGAGGCGTCCCACGTGCTTGGTCTAAGCAAAATAGAGTAAAATCATGAAAGTCATCTTCTTCCGTGGAAATACATCGATCTTACTTGCAGACATTGTCTACACACACACACACACACACACACACACACACACACACACACACGTACGCACGCACGCACGCACGCACTCACACACACACAAAACACACACACACACACACACACACACACACACAAACACACACACACACTCACGTACACACACACACACACACACACACACACACACACACACACACACACTCGCACACATATGCACGAGCGATAACTCTGCTTACATCTTCTTGCAAGAACAATGATGATAGTGAACAACACGACAACGACAACGGCAGCTGTCACTCCGACTACTGTCCACACCATGTGAGTTCTTCCTTCCACAACTGAAAAAGACAATGAAAGCAATGCACTGACTGCCAGAAGTGCGGTCGCTTGTTTCGTTGGTCTGTGGGTGTATAACAAATTCAACAAGTCACCATTTGAACAGTCATTCTGAAAATACACGGCCAAAATAAAAGCTCCCAAAAAAAATGGATAACATAATTGTGATGATTTTACTGGAACAGTTCTGACATGTTTGGAATACGACAGAAAAGGAACACACAGTGTGCGAATCGGACTGGATGGGAACATCACATGATTGAACCATTATAAATGTGAACTTACATTATTATTATTATTATTATTATTATTATTATTATTATTATGAACATTTGTGCGCCTAATCTAAATATAGCCCTAGGCGCTTACAAAATATACAATACATAGTGAACATTATGCGAAACACAAATCGACAAGGACCAAGACACTCGGACTCATACACTCGCAGACAGACGCACAGCGAGAACGCGACGCACTCACTCATACTTACTCACTTACATGATTAGTTTGCATGCATGATGTCATGTTTCTTTTGGGTAGAATTATAATACGTTTCCTGTGTGTTTCCATTGTGATTTGTAATACACGATGTTGCAAATATAATTTGCAACACATAAATTGATGATCAATCTTAGACAAAGCAGTGCTAGATGTCTGTATTTTCCAGCACATGTTGTGCCTTTTTCAACCATTTTCATTGCTAATGATACATTCAGTTTTGTAAACAATTTCAAGCCAATTTTGTTGAAGACTCCCTGAATTACGCGATGCAACCCAATGCCACAGTATTTAATTAATTTGTAAGCAACCAATACGTATTTCAGAAGCAGCATAGACAAATAGTTCAGCAGTTTGTTCAGTTAAATTCGGCTATTATAACGTTGATTTTGAAGTATAGCAGTCATATGTACATTTGGGATTATATATGTTTTTTAAAGTAGAAACACCAATTAGAGCAAGCATGTTGACGAAGTACCTTAGATTATGACATAACTATGTATCAACACACCCACCTTCTATACGAATCTGGAACGCCACCTGAACGCTTCCAATCCCATTGGACACACCAACACAGTACATTCCAAGCAATCTCTTTGGAACATTCACAGGTCTGATGACGCAGTACAACATGTATGCTTTCACTCGATCTTGTTGACAAGTGGAATAGAAGTTGTCTGATGACACACCGGTCCCCTTGTTACTGGTGTCAATACCCAGGTGGGTGAAGGTAAAATCATCAGGTACAGGGTAGGCTTCCAGCATGAAGACTATTCCATTTATTGTCATGTTCATCGTTTCGTTGAAGGTTTGTGTGGGTGGGCCTGGAGAAAATACCAATTTCATTGGTCACATTCTACAATAACTCGTATAACTTGATAGACAATATTAGAGCTGTATTTGCATGTACATGGCAGATCGGTTCACAAGAGAAACACAGAGCGGATAAGCAATACAGAGAGAGAGAAACAGAAAAAAAGAGGAAGATAGAGAGAGCGACTGAGAGAAAGACAATATAAATTACATAGGGAGAGAGAGCAAGCATTGTGTTGAGGTGGTGGTTAAGGTGATGGTACAATTAAGTAGCTTGATGTTATAGTACAACAAATGCAACAACAGCAAAAAGCAACAACGGCAGTAGCAGCTACATCAACAGTATTTTATAGCAGCAGTTATATGAGGAGAATGAGGAACATGATGTGGTGGGGGGAAAGGTACGGCAGCGGTAGAAGAATGCATGCATGAATCATTTGCACATCAGTATATAACTGTGTAACTCACATCTGACATTCAGTTTGATGCTCCTGGTGTCAGGGTGACCCAGCCCGTTGTGTGCTGTACAGCTGTAGGTCCCCATGTCTCGGCACTGGATGTCTGACAGTGTCACAGCGGCCTCGCTGGTCCAGTTGGTTGTTTGACTGACACTAGCATTGGTGGGGTGTATGTCCCCAGCAGGGTATGTAAAACTGATCACTGCAGGGGGAGGTCGACCGAATGCTTCACACACCAGTGAGAGTGATGTGTGATTGGTTCCGTCGACTGTTACTTCCGTGTATGTGTTGTTCAGCTTCAAGGTCTTAATAACAGTTTTATCTGAAAAAAGATCGAGATCAAACCAGCAATAACATTAATAAAACAACGTGTGGATATCCAACAGAGCAAATGAATACATTCAAAAATAGTAAATAAGCCAATCATGCGCCGTGAGAGTGGCTCGATTGATCAATTGTTCTCTTGCAAATGATAAATAGAGCTGCGTCAAAAGTAACAACAACACAATCTATGTGTACATCTCCATTCTCCGATCGCCTACTCTACTTAGCTGTTAGACCTGGTGTCGGTCATACTCTCCTGTGTGTTTATGCGGTGTATACCTCTTGCATGCTACGTACTATTCCATTTGTATTTGAAGAAAACCAAAGTTATACCAGACACATAGCAAATATCTTACAAAGCAAGCCAAGAAAACATTTCAGAAAACAACCCGACCAACATGTCCTCACGTTCAACGTTGAAGATAGCTGTTGTAGAAAGCCGGTAATATTCAGGCCTGGGCTTCCAGGTAGCATGACAGAAACACTTCATGTTTTTCTCTGTGGCGTGGGCAGCGTTGACAGTGACTGAACTGGACACAAAAGTCCCATTGATGACGTCAGGCTGGTCATCTAGCTGAGGGTCAGTACAGGCAAAGTGGACACTGTCCACAAGGGGATTGCCACCAACGACGTCACATGTCAAAACATCTCCCGTCTGGAGTAAAGCAGGGTGTGGACGTATGCCAGGTCGTGCAAGGGAAGGGTCTGGTCACACACACAAAGCAATACATATTATGCTGATGCACACGCAGCGCAGCGAGCATGACACATGCAGTAGAACTAATATGTTTAGATAGTTTAATAATGGACTACAGTTTTGAGTTAGGAAATGTTTGGTAAACCTCTGCTTTCACAGTGGTAAACAAACACGAGTGTTATGCTGCGTGCTGTGAAATACACCCGTGGTCTAAAACGATAGAAGCTCTGGAAGGAAATAATACGTACATGAAAGATCAACACGCTCTGTCTTCGATTCGATTTTGTTGTAATACCCAGCGATGTAAGTTCGCTTTGCGTTGCACGTGGATAGAACGTGGTCTTGACCGGGGCGTGGTGTAAACGTGCACACACTGCCCTGTCCGCCATTGTCACAAGTGACGTCATTCCAGGTGCAGACTGGCGTGGGATAGACATCAGTGATGACACAAGTTAGTTCGAACTGCTGGGATCCATCCATCATGTTTACTGTGTGGTTCAGTTCGATCTGCATATTTTCTACTGAAGGTCCGTCTGCAGAGCAATCATTCAGGCAGTCAACCAATCAGTTAATGGGTAAGTCAGTGTGTATATCTGTCTATGCAAATTCAAACCACCTTAAACTGTACTATGACGTTAAATTATGTTTTGTAAGAGATTCAACTTTGTGACCATGTACATTGCAAGTGGATAGCGATATCAAAGCTAAACATATTGAAGATGAGCGGGATGGTTGCACCTTTGAAATTGAAGCAGTAAACCACACATTCCTCTATCAAGCCGATTGCGTTTGTCCCTGCATATTTTTTTTTTCTAAGCAAGATGTCTTCCAATTAAGTGATCCAGTCACAAAATTAAAGTGTAAACGTGTTCATCTACTTCGTTTTAACAAGACAATACCTTGATTATTACTATACTCCTTTCGTCAAATAATCCTTCCGTTTTAAATACACCTAAACCATTACAACATGCTAACTGTTGGGACTTTTTGAGGGTCCCATTGGTCTGCTTGTCGTAGAGGAAGAAACAATTCAGTAGTGGAATATACATCAATCAACTACGGACATTTTGACAACACAACAGAAGTAACGTTAAGTAACGTTTGAACGTACGTGCCACAAGCAGAGTGTATTGAGTTGTTGTTTTTACACCATCATTCTCCATCTGACAGGTGAACTGTGTGCCGTTGTCCTCACGTTGAACGTTCTTCAGGACAAGGTCCGGGCCCTCAGAATGACCAGGCCAGGTCAGAGTCGATGATGATGTCATTCCCCTGGGAGCGAGACATTGGCAATGCAGGTCTTCCTTTTCCGGCACATACTCTGTGCAGTTGGTTCTTGGTGTTGCTGGAAATGTTTAGTTTTTGGCTCACGTAAGTGTAGCCTATGCGATCGTGAACGTTGTCTGTCTGCTGTGCGTGCGTGCGTGCGTGCGTGCGTGCGTGCGTGTGTATGTGATATCAACTTCAACATTTGACTGAACACCGAAATAATCATTTCACCTGGTTATTTTTCAAGCACCAATTTCAAAGTATTAAAGCAATGATCAACAATGTGTCGGCAGTGTGTCTCCAAAGAAAACGGGTGGTAGGGGTTTTTGAGGGGGTACAAGCAGGTGACTGGTTTGTGTCGTGTGTGGTATGTAGACCAGGTCAGGTGTCAAGACCAGGTCAGAGGTCGCGCGAAGCATTGTGGTATCGATTTACTTCTCCAGTTCTCACCTCTGCATTCGCCGATTCGGGGAAGACGATTTCACGTTGTTCGGTTTCTAAGCTCCAGAAAAATAGATAAAGAAGATGCTAAAGGGAGATTTTCTACAGTTTGATCTGCACAGCGTTTTTCCAATGTCTGCGCAAGGAAGAGCTGTCCAAAGCGCAGTGTCGATCTGGCAGTCGAGTCCCGGTAAGTACAGACAGAGCGGGTGCGTATCGCTAGCGCTACGGGTCATTTGTGCTACGTGTCAATTTGTGCTACGTGTCATTTGTGCTACGTGCCGCTATCGCTACGTTGATTAGTGCTACACATAATGTGTCTATGAGTCACTATCATTCGTTCATTATCACTACGTGTTGACAGCACTACATCTTTTAGCGCTACGTGTCATTATCACTACGTGTCAATACTACTACTTACTGAGGACTCTCTCTTTCTCATTTTTTTCTCTCGCTTTCACTCCTTCTGGTTTGTGTGTGTATATGTATGTCTGTGTATGTGCGTGTGTGTGTCTGTTTTAGTGTGTGGGTGTGTGGGTGTGTGTGTGTGTGTGTGTTTGTGGGTGTGTGGTGTGCGTGCGTGCGTGCGTGTGTGTGTGTGTGTGCGTGCGTGTGTGTATGTGTGTGTGTGTGTGTGTGTGTGTGTGTGTGTGTGTGTGTGTGTGTGTGTGTGTGTGTGTGTGTGTGTGTGTGACGGAGTGACGGAGTGAGTGAGTTTGTGTTAATGTTTGTCGATTTCTTACGGGAGCCTTGAAGGCTTTGCCTCTTGTTTAATTGGTCAATATAATACGCGTTGTTGCAGGGAGCTTATGCTCAAACGAAACTCGCGACTTCAGACTATAGCTTACGTTAACAACAAAGACGCTCACATGCATTTGTATTTTGAGATGATGCTAATATCAGGATACAAAAAAAACAATGGTCCGGACCTTGTTACTGTTAAAACACAAGTCGGAAAATATGGATTGACACTATACATTGCTGGCCATTCAAACAGTACAGTCAAAAATATACCACGTCGTTGCAATGTCAGTTAACATAACATACACAGCAGTATAATTATTCACTAACAAACACATTGAGACAAACATATCCAATTATGCTAGTTTGCTTCAAAAAGTATAAACACATAAAGCCAATTAATTTTGAAGAAGGAATATTATGTGCAACCAACTTATCTTAGAAAGCACTTCATGGACATATGTTTTTTACATGCAGCAAATTGTAACATAATTAATCGTTATTCAAAGCAATAAAAGCATGTATTACAATGATCGAAAAGTATAATTTTAGCAATACCTCCACACAGTATTCCGGAAATTCCGACCAAAGCCATCAGAAACAAGTTCGGTATGGTCATGATTGACTGCTTACACAAATTGTCACTGCTCGGCTACACATTAGGCCTATGCTGGACCGAGAGAGCAGATCAGGGATGTCGAAATCAACAGGAAATTAATGTATATATGTCATGTTAACGAACGTGAGTTAGGCCACACAATTGACACGCGCACAGCCAGCACATGTCAGCATTGCTCTTGCTCGCCATAACACTACACAAGGACAGTCAATTGAATACGCTGAAAATTGACTTCTCTACATTGAACTTAATTGCATATTGATATGCTAATACCATTAGCAGATGTGTCTGACTAATGTGGCGTTAGTGTTTAACCAGCAATACTAATCTTTTTTATATTTTCCTTAACTCTAATGATCGAACATGGGGGTGGGCGTTTACTAGGTACTGTAACCTGTGCGCCGAATTTGACCATAAGTAAGGGGTGGGCGTTTACTCGATACTGGGCGTATACAAGGTAGTTTACGGTACACACTCCAGAAAAGTGCTCGATGCAAGTTGCTTCCCTTGATTCGCATTAAAGGTCTTGAGTGACCGAACACAGACTGCAACTCTCTCTCTCTCTCTCTCTCTCTCTCTCTCTCTCTCTCTCTCTCTCTCTCTCTCCTTTTCTCTCTCTCTCTCTCTCTCTCTCTCCTTTTCTCTCTCCCTCTCTCTCCTTTTCTCTCTCTCTCTCCTTCTCTCCTTTTCTCTCTCTCTCTCTCTCTCTCTCTTTTCCTCTCTCTCTCTCTCTCTCTCTCGCTCTCTCTCTCTCTCTTTTTTTTCTGCCCCGACAAACAAAACAAAACAAGCCTACACTCCCCACCCCCCTCCTTAAAATACTTCGCAGAATTTGCACGGATGGATGCGCTCACAAGTTATTTCCCCGTCTCTGTGAGTGTGGAAAGCTAATATATTTGTTACACCTCTTTGACCGCTACCAATCACTCCAACAAGATTTCCGCAACCTACACACCCTTGTCAACGAACACAAACTGAAACCCCATGAGTGTTTAGATAAACATTGCACGCTTCAATGGAAGCCAGCATACACCCTGTGTCTCTCAATACATAAGGCTGAAATAGGACATCTGTTTTGAAAACTTCATCCCCTCTCCTCCTTCCCACCCCTCAACCCTCTCTCCCACCGACCCCCCCCCCCCCCCCCCACGCCCAACAACCAAAGCGCCTTCAACACCTATCACATAGCTCTATTCAAACAAGGCTAAATCACATACACCGCCCTCCTACCTGAACTTAAGTTCCCCATTCTGATATATTATTTTAGCAAGTTATATTTAATATTCTTATTTGGCAAATAATTATTTTTATGTTTCTAGTTACGTATTTATTTACTTATTCAGCCAGTTCTTTATTACATTATTTTGGCATTATCCAAATAAATAAATACATAAAAAGCAAATAAGCCTACAAAACCGCTCCACTTCAACTATATTTCGCGTACACTATGGCAACAACCCCAACAAAATCTTTACTTCCATCCCCATTTTGAAATATCGCAACAACAGACTTCCAGATCTATAACACGATCATATGTGTTCTCTGTGTGCATGTCTGTCCAGTGTCCTGTCCCCCCATAAAGCATATCAACACTACCTGTCCCAAGATAGGCCAATTGGTTCTAAGAGGACGTTAAAACTAATTATCATCATCTTTTTTTTCTCTCTCTCTCCTTTTCTCTCTCTCTCTCTCTCTCTCCCCCTCTCTCTCTCCCCCTCTCTCCCTCTTTCTCACCCTCTCTCTCTCTCCCCCTCTCTCTCTATATATATATATATATATCTCTCTCTCTCTTTCTCTCTCTCTCTTTTTCTCTCTCTTTATCTCTCCCTCTCTCTCTCTCTCCCTTTCTCTATCTCTTTCTCCTACTCTCTCTCTTTCTCTACATCTCCCTCTCTATATGTCTCTCTCTCTCCCTCAATACTTTTTTCGACCAGGCTTAGTTTTACAGCTGCCTGCCTAGACCTTGCAAGTAGAGCTATAAGCAAGCTTTGTTGTCGATTTCACATAAGTTATACATGATTAATAATACTAGTTTGGATGTTTATCTAAAGCTATTTGATTCACAAGTGCAACCTATTACACAATATGGTGCAGAGTTATGGGGCTTAGATAAAGCAGCCATAGAATGTGAAAAGGTTCATTTATTTGCATTGAAAAAGTGTCTGGGTTTAGAAATGCGTACACCAAACGATTTGGTATATGGAGAAACTAACAGATACCCTTTGTACGTAAATTCAATATTGAAATGTATTAAATATTGGTTGAAATTGTTGAGAATGTCTGAGCATAGATTGCCTCATAAATCATATAACATGCTGTACAGGATGGATGAGAATGGTAAATCGAATTGGGCGTCAAATGTGCGTTGTAAATTGTATCAGTTAGGATATGGTTTTGTGTGGTTGAATCAAGGTGTTGTTGAGGAAAACACGTTTTTGTATGTTTTGAAAGATTAATTGCATGCAGATGGCAAGACTGGGAGTTTCATATTCAAAATAGTGAAAGATTTTCTGTGTATAGAACATTTTGTACTGTTCCTGAGATCAAACCTTACCTTTTGTTCAATATTGACAGACATTTAAGATTCATGATGATAAGGTTTAGGTTAGGGATCTCTGAAATTGCCGTTCACACTCATCGTTACAAAAAAGTGTATGATGTTAATAAGTACATGTGTCCCTTTTGTAAAGATAAACTGGACAATGAAGTCCATTTTGTTTTTGTCTGTCCATACTTCCATAAATTGAGAGAAAAATTCATATCATTGAAATATTACAGGCAACCAAGTGCTTTTCGACTCAGCCTTCTTTTAGCTTCAACACATGAAAAAACTGTACGTGATTTATGTTTATATTTGTATAAAGCATTTAAGATACGAGAAACACTGTTATCGTAATTTTGTATGTAGATGTCTGCATTGATGTATCTGTTATCCACTTTTGAGAAAAATATGCACTGTTTTGAGTCTACTGAATGTAAAAATGATTCAATATTTTTGCTTTTGCTCTTCACTAGGGGCAATGGCCCATGTGAATAAACCATCCGAATCCGAATCCGAATCTCTCTCTCCCTCTCTTTCTCTCTCTTTCTCCCTCGCGCTCTCTCTCTCTCACTCTCTCTCTCTTTCTCTCCCTCTCTCTTTCTCTACATCTCCCTCTCTATATGTCTCTCTCTCTCTCCCTCTCTCTCTCTTTCTCTCTCTCTCTCTTTCTCCCTCTCGCTCTCTCTCTCTCTCTCTCTCTCTCGCTCTCACTCTCTCTCTCTTTCTATCTCTCTCTCCCTCTCTCTCTCTCTCCCTCTCTCTTTTTGTCTCTCTGCCTCTCTCTCCCAATTGTATACGCCTAGTAAGTAGTATCGAGTAAACGCTCACCCCCATTTTCGATCATTAGAATTGTCATTGTCATTGCACACACACAAACACACACATACACACACACACACACATACACACACACCCACACACACACACACACACACACACACACACACATCACATATTCGCACATGTACTGAAAACACGTTTTACTGCAAGTTTAGTTTTCATCAATGGATTCAAAATGTAAACAAGTACAGACAAGCATAAAGACACAGCCAGACGCACTCAACATAGCGTCGTTTTCATGGACATGGTTAAGTGTGCAGACAACTGTTACTTGCAAACTTAGAGTCCATCATTGCAACAGTCATTGATAAAACAAAAAGAGTGAACGATGAACCGCTCTCGTTTATAGTTATAATGCGCTTCAGTTATTTTCAGAACACTGTACCCTCATTCAAGGAAACAGATCCGCGTTGTTTCTCTATCCGAATGTCGTCCTCATTTTTAAGGCAGACTAATGCGAAGAGGTGTAAGTTACACCGACCCTAGCGGCAAAGGCAGAGCCAAATGGGGAGGGAGGGAAACGTTATTCAATGATCCCAAAGACCCAGCATGCTTCCCCCGAAATCGGCGTATGCTGCCAGAATGGCCGGGTAAAAACGGTCATACATGTAAAATATAACTCGTGCAAAAACATGAGTGAACGGGGGAATTTTAGCCCATGAACGGCGAAGAAGAAGAAGAAGAAGAAGAAGAAGAAGAAGAAGAAGAAGAAGAAGAAGAAGAAGAAGAAGAAGAAGAAGAAGAAGAAGAAGATCCCTTAAAAAAAAAGGAATCCCTTTTGACCTCAAAACATGTCTATTTGGTGTTCATCTAACCTCTGAATGCCTCTTCGTATATTGACTTTTGCATTTCCGCACCCTGATTTGGAACTGTTGAGCCAATGACTAATACCAGTATCTGTAGTACAAGAAGAATGTGGGATACGCAATTCAAGAAACCACGATTACCTTTGTTGTCCTGCGTTTTCGTAGGTTAACTGTACAGGAGTGATATAACAAGCGAAGTTTGCAGAAACCAGATGCAGAATAAATAGTATTTTGCTTAGCTCTTTAAGTAGCGACAATGTTAACCCCATCATTGAAGCAAACTTGAAGTTAAAAGCACACTCTAAAATCGAGTTTCAGATAAAGTTGCACTGATTGACAATTTGGCTGTGACGGTTGTGAAAAGGAGTATGAACACCCAAGGCAAGATAAAGTACAGGCTCTGTTGAACTTACAAACACAAGACGAGTGAATATGTCCATATGGTTTCAATATCCGCATGTTAAGTGTCGTTTCGAATTGAAAGTTCAACAGATGAAATGAAATGTACGAAAGTACGTGCGAGTGGTAAGGACGGGATGGAAGGTCGGGGGTTAATGGTGTGTGTATGTGTGTGCGGGGGGGGGGAGGGGGTCGGGGAATACAGGGATGTGTGGTTACGCGATTAAAGAATATATACACAATATCAGAACAATGTTTTAGGTGTTGCTTCCTGTAATGCAGATGCACTCGTCAAGGCAACACATATAGTTATGTACATGTACTCTTTATGTTTACAAGGATCTATATTGAAGGATAACAACAAAAACATTGACAAACAAACGTTCATCTGTGTTCAACTTTTCTAATGCATAACTTAAGACTGCATTTTACCGGTTTGTAATCAAATATGTTTTCACATAACGTTGTGGAACCAATCAATGAATAGCAGTTTTAACCAAATCGAGAAGAAAAAAAACAAATGTCATCATGTGTTTCGTCAGACAATGTGTGTCCCATGGACCGTCATTTGACCAAAGTAATCCTTTAAATCAGAATGGTTCACTTCACGAAAACTCTGGTAACAAACAAACAAATATCAAGCACAATCGCATTGTCAAATGCACAATTTCAATATAACGTTTTCAGGTGATCTCCCTTTAACAATGATGCCACATGACTCCAATTGGGGACATGATGGGTGCGCCATGAAAACGAATGTTATGAACAGACAAACAAGAGCATGCTTTATGGCAAGGCCAGATCTGTGTAGCAGTGTTCATCACAACTACCTGGACGCTGGGTCACAGCATAAGCATGCTCATAGGACAGACTGCTGCTATCAGAGATACGCGTGTAGTGGTTTTCTTCTTCAGACATCTGACGACTTCTGGCATCAGAGATGGGAATACCCGCGGGCGGCAGTTCAGGCTGTGGGATGTTATCATCAGAGTCTTGGTGCGATTGGTCTGACTGTTGTCGTTGTCGTCGAATGGGGTTGATTTCAACTTCCTCGTGAGATTCTACGATCTCCTCCCTCCGTGTCTGAGGCGTCCGACGTGCTAGGCCTAAGAAAAATCAAGTAAAATCAAGTCGTCTTCTTCTGTGGAAATATATCGATCTCACTTGCAGACCTTGTCTACACACACACACACACACACACACACACACACACACACAACACACACACACACACACACACACACACACACACACACGCACATACACATATACACACATACACACACACACACAGACACACACACACGCACACACACACACGCACAGCCGCTTGTTCACACACACACACGTACACACATACACACATACACACACACACACACACACACACACACACACACACACACACACACACACACACACACACACACACACACACTCACGAGCACACATATGCACGAGCGATAATTCAGCTTACATCTTCTTCTTGCAAGAACAATGATGATAATGAACAACACGAAAACGACAACAACAGCTGTCGCACCGACTATTGTCAACACCATGGGAGTTCTTCCTTCCACAACTGAAAAAGACCATGGAAGAAATGCACGTACTGCCAGAAGAGCGGTCGCTTGTTTTGTTGGTCAGTGGGTGTAAAAGAAATGCAACAAGTCACCATTTGAACAATCATTCTGAAAATACACGGCCAAAATAGAAGCAAAAAAAAGCTAGATCAAATAATTGTGATGATTTTACTGGAACTGTTCTGACATTTTTGGAATACATAAATACATACATTTTTGGAAAAGGAACATAAAGTGTGCGGATCGGCCTGGATGGGATCATCACATGATTGAACCATTCTAAATGTGATCTTACATGGTTAGTTTGCATGCATGATGCCATGTCTCTTTTTGGCATCATTATAATACGTTTCCTGTGTGTTTCCATTGTGATGTGTAATACACGATGTTGCTAAATATAATTTGCAACACATAAATGGATGACCAATCTTACACATACTAGTGCTAGATGTCTGTATTTCCAAGCACATGTTGTGCCTTGTTCAACTTCATTGATTGCAAATGATACATTCTGTTCTTTAAATAATGTCAAGCCAATTATGTTTAAGACTCACATAATAACGTGATGCAACCCAATGCCTCAGTTGTTATTTCATTTGTAAGGACCCAATGCGTATTATAAACGGAGCAGAGACAAAGACTTCAGCACTTTGTTCCGGTAAATTCGGCCATGACAGTATTAATTTTGAAGCAGACAATAAATATAGACAACTTGGCATTTTTTTTTAAGTAGAACATCATTTAGAGCCAGCTTTTTCAGGAAACACCTTAAAGCATGAACTATGTATGGTTTAATTAAAACACCAACCTTCTATACGATTCTGGAACGCCACCTCAACGCTTCCAATTCCATTGGAAACATCAACCCGGTACAATCCAAGCAATCTCTTGGGAACATGCACAGGTATGATGACGCACTGCACCATGTATGCTTTGACTCGATCTTGCTGACAAGTGGAATCAAAGTCTGACAACACACTGGTCCCCTTGCTTCTGGTGTCTGTACCCAGGTATGTAAAGGCAAACTTATCAGGTGCAGGGAAGGCTTCTAACGTGAAGACGATTCCACTTACTGTCATGTTCATCGTTTCGATGAAGGTCTTTTGGGGTGGGCCTGGGAACAATACAACTTGTATTAATTAAATTATGCAAAGATTACTATAACTTACATTGAAATGTCCTTGTCTACATTTTTATACCGGAATCGCCATTTGACCATTAACATGCAGAGTCTATTATCTACAAATATTAACAATACACCCCTTTCGATCAGGAAAGACGAAGCCAGTGTAGCCGTTTGAAAATTCATTGTAGTATTCCAGCGTAGTAGGCTACTCATAGTAGGATATCCTTATTTGGAACATGCCAAGCGCAAAACTCCTCTCAAGTCCCGTGCATTTTGTGCGTTTAAAAAAAAGCGTGGACAGCGCTCCAGTGTCAAACTGTTGCTGCACTTGTTTGGGCGTGGCTATAAGCATAGTGACATGAATTTGATTGGTCAGTATTTTTAGGCAAAGCACATGTTCTCAGCAAACAGAAAACAAAATATTTGAAGCGTGAGTCACGCTACCCAAAAATAAAATCTTTTTTTACATATATTTTGTTTTCTATAACTTTTTTTCCCATGGTTCATTCATCATCTGACATAACGTTTTAGCGAAATCTAACCATAAGATTATTGAAAAAAAGCAAACATCTGCAGTCTAAATATTGTGTTAGAAGAAGAAGAAGAAGAAGAAGAAGAAGAAGAAGAAGAAGAAGAAGAAGAAGAACAACAACAACAACAACAACAACAACAACAACAACAACAAACACAGAAAAGAAAAAGAAGAAGAAGAAAAAGAACAACAACAACAACAACAACACACAACAAACAACAACAACAACAACAACAACAACACACAACAAACAACAACAACAACAACAACAACAACCAACAAGGACACGAACAAGGACAAGAACAACAACAACAACAACAACAACAACAACAACAACAACAACAACAACAACAACAACAACAACGTTTCCGGATTAAAGTTGAATCTGTCAAAATGTGAAGCCATGTGGCTAGGAAGTCAAAAACATTGTCAAGACACCTTTTATGATTTCAATTTGAAGAAAAATTTAAAGATTTTGGGAATTTATTTTTGTAATGACATATCAGCCTCTGACGTTGAGGAAAATTGGACAGAGCGAATTACGTCTGTTAAGCGTTTGATTGCGGCATGGGAGAAAAGAAATTTGAGTATCATGGGTAAAATTATTGTAATAAAAACGTTCTTGATCTCCCAATTTGTTTATTTTATGCAGGCATTTGTGATCCCTGATAAAGTATTAGCAGAAGTTAATAGACTGTTGTTTAGATTTTTGTGGAAAAAGAAAGAAAATAATAAAAAGGCATTTGAAAAGGTTAAAAGGATAATATTGTGTAGTGATGTCGAAAATGGTGGTTTAAATATGATTGATTTGAAACACATGCAGGCATCATTTTTATTACAATGGGCTGTCAGACTGACATCCCGCAAAGTCACGGATAAGTGGAAATGTGTTCCAAAGTCAGTGTTTTCAATGTACGGCTCAAATTGTGAATGTTTTTATTCAAATGTTAATTTTCGGAGACTAAAGGGGAGTGAACTTGTCAAATCCAAATTTTGGAAAATTGTTTTGAAAACCTGGCTTGATAACAACGTAGGCTTATGTATTGATAATAATTTATTTAATCCGCTTTTATGGAATAACCAATGTTTTGCTTATGCCGGAAATGTACTGTATTTTGAAGATTGGGCGAGAAAGGGTCTTAATAGCGTACATGATGTTTTATACAGAAACGAATTTGTTTCCTATCAGTTCATTTGTGATGTTTTAGGAAAATCCCCACGGAGAATTTTGGAATATAACATGGTTCGTGCTGTTGCTCTGAATGTAATGCACAAGACGATGCACGGAAAGAAAGAAATTGATTTGATGGATATCCCCTTATATCGTGGTAAGAAAGTACATAGCGCACAACAGTTTAGAAAAGAATTAGTAAGTATGAAAGTTGTTGAACCTTGTGCAATTGGCTTTTGGAGGAGGAAATTTAATTATGAAATTGATAAGAAAGATTGGCTGACTAGTTTTGAATCGGTTAAAGAAACAAGGTTGCGTGTATTACAATGGAAATTACTTCACAATATTTATCCCACAAACATTATGTTATGTAAAATGAAAGTTGTGGAGGACAATGTCTGTTCATATTGTAGCAATAGCGTTGATTATATAGAACACTTTTTTCTCTTTTGCCCAGTGGTGATTGAGTTTTGGAAACAGATAGAATTTTATATTTGGGTACATATGGATAAACAAATAGAGTTAACAGTGCACGAAATTATGTTTGGTGTTAAAAATCGAAAAATGCAAGCAACCCTGTTGAAAGAATTGAACCGTATAATTTTGGTTGCTAAAATGTGCATAAGTATTTATAAAAAAACAAAGGCTTCAATTCCTCTCTTTGTTTTATTCGAAAAGCAATTGCAGATCAGAAATGTAAAATTATGACTTTTATTCCTCTTTTTTATTTCTTTTATTTTTCTATTCTTATTTCTTTTATTTTTTTCTCCTTCTCTTCTCATTTCCAGATACGGACCCAAAGTTACACCAAGATGTATATAGTGGATGTCATACTGTGTTTTTTGTGTGTGTATAATTATAATGATATGCATTTTAAATACATATTTCAACGGAAAAAAAAGAAAAAAAGCTATGGTCTAAGCAAATAGTAACACAATCTTGGGGCAACCAAGGAAAATTGTCTAAGGGTACAAGTAAGAAAAAAGTTTTTCATTAATTTTGATACTATATACTTTTTGAGTGGTAAATGTTGAAGGATGAAAGAAAATATATTGTGAGTGGACGGATGCATGTTATTCATTAAAAGCCCCACAATGATGTGCTTGGCAAAAAAAAAAAAAAAAAAAAAAAAAAAAAAAAAAAAAAAAAAAACCCAACAACAACAACAACAACAACAACAACAACAACAACAACATCAACAACAAAAACAACAACAACAGCAACAGTTGTGGATGTAGAAGTACAAGGGGAAAAATAGGTGTTTGGAGAAAGGTGCAGCATTAGAAGAATGACAACTTTTCATCTGTTGTATGCATACTTGTCTGCTAGTATTATTGCGCGTGCGCGCAAATGTGTGTGTTTTTACGCATGCGTGGGTGTGTGTGCGCGCGCATGTGTGTGTTTTTACGCATGCGTGTGTGTGTGTGTGTGTGTGTGTGTGTGTGTGTGTGTGTGTATGTGTGTGTGTGTGTGTGTGTGTGTGTGTGTGTGTGTGTGTGTGTGTGTGTGTGTGTGTGTGTGTGTGTGTGTGTGTGTGTGTGTGCGGCTCAGGACGCAAAAAATAACAATCAACATACGCGTAAAATAACCCAGAAGAAAAATATATTTCTCACATTTGACATTCAGTTTGATGCTCCTGGTGTCAGGGTGACCCAGCCCGTTGTGTGCTGTACAGCTGTAGGTCCCCATGTCTCGGCACTGGATGTCTGACAGTGTCACAGCGGCCTCGCTGGTCCAGTTGGTTGTTTGACTGACACTAGCATTGGTGGGGTGTATGTCCCCAGCAGGGTATGTAAAGTTGATCACTGCAGGGGAAGGTCGACCAAATGCTCTACACACCAATGAGAGTGATGTGTGATTGGTTCCGTTGACTGTTATTTCGTCATCTATGTTGTTCAGCTGCAAGCTCTTAATAACAACTTTGTCTGAAAAAGATCGAGATCAAACCAGCAATGACATTATTAAAACAACGTGTGGATATCCAACAGAGCAAATGGATACAGACAAGGATAGTACATAAGCCAATCATGCGCCGTGAGAGTGGGTCGATTGATCAATTGTTCTCTTGCAAATGATAAATAGAGCTGCCTCAAAAGTAACAACAACACAATCTATGTTTACATCTCTATTCTCAGATCGCCTACTCTACTTAGTTGTTGGACCTTCTGATTTTAGTCATACTCTTCTATGTTTCTGCAGTTCATACCAGTATGCTAACGTAATATTCATTTATTTGAAGAAAACCAAAGTTATCATTTATTTGTCAGTAATCACAGTCACATAGATAATATCTTACAAAGCAAGCCAAGAAAACATTTCAGAAAAAAAAACAACGACCAACATGTCCTTACATTTAACGTTGAAGATAGCTGTTGTAGAAAGCCGGTAATATTCGGGCCGGGGCGTCCAATTGGCATCACAGAAACACTTCATGTTTTTCTCTGTGGCGTGAGCAGCGTTGACAGTGACTGAACTGGACACACAAGTCCCATTGATGACGTCAGGCTGGTCATCTTGCTGAGGGTCAGTACAGGCAAAGTGGACACTGTCCACAAGGGGATTGCCACCAACGACGTCACATGTCAAAACATCTCCCGTCTGGAGTAAAGCATGGTGTGGACGTATGTCAGGTCTTGCCAGGGAAGGGTCTGGTCACACAAACAAAGCAATACATATTATGCTGATGCACACGCAGCGCAGCGAGCATGACACATGCAGTAGAACTAATATGTTTGGATAGTTTAATAATGGACTACAGTTTAGAGTAAGGAAATGTTGGTAAACGTCTGCTTTCACATTGGTAAACAAACACGAGTGTTATGCTGCGTGCTGTGAAATACACCCGTGGTCTAAAACGATAGAAGCTCTGGAAGGAAATAATACGCACATGAAAGATCAACACGCTCTGTCTTCGATTCGATTGTGTTGTCATACCCAGCGATGTAAGTTCGCTTTGCGTTGCACGTGGATAGAACGTGGTCTTGACCGGGGCGTGGTGTAAACGTGCACAAACTGCCCTGTACGCCATTGGCACAAGTGATGTCATTCCAGGTGTAGACTGGCGTGGGATAGACATCAGTGGTGACACAAGTTAGTTCGAACTGCTGAGATCCATCCATCCTGTTTACTGTGTGGTTCAGTTCGATCTGTATATTTTCTACTGAAGGTCCGTCTGCAGAGCAATCATTCAGGCAGTCAACCAATCAGTTAATGGGTAAGTCAGTGTGTATATATGTCTATGTAAATTCAAACCAACTTAAACAGTACTATGACGTTTGGACAAAATATAACGCATGTTAAATTATGTTTTGTAAGAGATTCAACTTTGTGACCATGTACATTGCAAGTGGATAGCGATATCAAAGCTAAACATATTGAAGATGAGCGGGATGGTTGCACCTTTGAAATTGAAGCAGT
>NW_027128448.1:52500-72050 GCF_037325665.1 Littorina saxatilis
TCGGAAATTAAGCAGATTAGGCTAATTCATCATGTTTAGGGTTTGCAAGCAATGGTAAGTATAATTGCATGTCTCCGATGGTATGAGAGCGAATGAATTAACATCTGCTCGAGTTGAACCGGAACTACCACGTGTGGTTTGTTTTTGTAAATATAAATGATATTGAGCAACTTCCGGGGAAATATGGACCAATGATCGAAATAGGGCTGTGTGTAACTATCCAATCACAATCCCGAATTGCCCCATGTGTCTATCAGAATAGCAATATACTGTACTGACAGAACGAATGGGAAAGGGAAAAACGTGGATGGATGCATGCGTGTAAAAAGAAGAACAGCGAACAAATATGTATACAATATAAAATAAATAAATGGAACGTAATATGCATAATCACTCAGCCGTATACAAGCAGTGATACAAACTCTGAAGAACAAATTAACTTTGAAGTAAACTATGCTCACATGCGAAGTTAATGAGAACGGCTTTTGAGACAAACTCGGTGAAACGTCTTGAAGCGCACTCAGGTTCAATGTTGTGTTGAGTAGCATTCGGTTCAAACGGGCACGTACTGCCTTGTCCACCAATGCTACAGCTGACGTTAAACCATCCTAACTGTGGTGTGGGGGAGACACCAGGGTCAGCACAGCTCAGCTCATAGTGATGACGTCCGCTTGTCACATCCAGGGTCTGCGTCAGGTTGATTTGCAGATTGTCGCCTGTTGGTCCGTCTATTGATCAAAACATTAATCAATCAATCAATCAATTACCGTAAACTCCTTAGCAAACGCCCAGTATCTAGCAAACGCCCACCCCCCACTTTTGGCCAAAAGTGATGCAGAGGGGTCCATACCTAGCAAACGCCCACCCCGTTTTTTTACAAATTTGCTTTAAGACAGTCGGCCTCCTTTATCTACGATTTGTGCACACTGGTCATACATTCATCAAAAACATCTTACAGAGTCATGGAGTGCGTGTATCTGTGTTTCGATACACAGACGTTCGGAGAAACACGAACGTCAAGTTCAAGTAAAACGACCCCCGACACACACATTTTGACCCGTGCGCAAGACGTTGTATCGATAAACGAAGCAGAAATAAGAAACAATAATAAAAGCAAAGAAAATAGCAACAAGATATGCAAACATTTATTTATTTATTAAGGAGATTTCTATAGCGCATAACTAAAAGCACTATGCGCTTTACAATATCACTAGGTGTAAGCACACGCAAACATACTCTGATTAAATAGAACTTAGCCTAACAAGACATACTAAGAACACTAAACATTTGAGTTCATACAAAAATAGAGAATTAAATTAAATACTGGACAAACGATTAAAATAAGCTTAAGGCCTACACCGACTACAATGGACTATTTCAAATAAAAAAAATTAGTTAACAATAAAAGGAAGTGCATAAAACTCCATAATCCTTAGAAGGTCGAACAAATAAAAAACATAAAAGAAACATCTAACAAAGCCGAGCAATCAGAATGACAGGTCTGGCGGCGGAACGAAGTTCGGGCGCGGATGTTGCAGTGAGTGCTGGGACGGGGCGGCGTGGGAGAATACTGGGAGAAGGAACAAGCGTCGGGTTCAAGCAAAAAGAGAATCAAATAACAACAACAAAATACATAAAAAGAAGAGAGAGAAAAAAAGAGAGAGAGAGAAAGAGAGGAAACAATAAAAAGAGGAGAGAGGAGAAAGAGAGAAGAGAAGAGATGAGAGAGAAAAGAGGGGGAAAAAAATGACAGGTCTAACGAAAAACAAAGAGGTACTGAGTCGGAAACAAGATTGCGATTCTTTCCTTCGCTGCACGACGCAAATCTTATGTGACCTTTGACCAAACGTAGCTTCCACATTCGATCACTCAGCTTAATATTTACAACAGAAAGCCGAGGGGGTGGAATACCGAGATGAACCTACAGAACTGTGCATCCTCAAACCTGACATATTCATCCCAACATTTAATGAACTCAAAAACACAGAAAGTTGCTTTCACACGCCAGCTTTGATTGCCAGTGGTTATCAAACCGGGACTCGTGTGGTTACCAGCACGGAACCCGTGTTTAAAAGTATGTCTCCCTGGGTTGATTGTGCACTTATTTTCTCACTACCAAAATTATGACAAAAACGGTGTTTGGTGGTTTGTTGACAGACCAGCTTTTTTGTCGGTCCTCGGGGGGCATATCGACTTTTCTTTCATTGTTATTGACCGCGGCCTTCGGCCTTGGTCAATAAATATGAAACAAAAGACGATATGCTCCGCCTCGGACCGACAAAAAAGCTGGTCTGTCAACAACCCATCAAACATCTTATAATATTCTCCTCGTTCACTGTGGTTTTCCGCTTATTCAATTGTCTGTTTACTTGTGTGTGTGTCTGTTTGGTGGCTTCTTTGGTTGCTGTTGTCTACTCCATGTCGTTGTGTCTGTAGTTGTTCGTTTCGTTTCATACAACAAGGACGTACTGTTATTTTGAAAAATAAAAAATGCTTACCTTCACAGTTTATTAAGGACAAGCTAACAAAAGTCGTAAGCAACAGGCAAAGGTCTTTCATGTTGACTGCATCGACGCCTCTCCTGTTAAATCACTTGCGTACACTCACACAGTTAGCTCATACAGTTCGGCTTATGCGGTACGTTTCTGACAACTGCGGGCCGCGAGTTTGTTGAAATGTTAGTGAGGAAGTATTATTTAAAGCGCGTCCAAAACTAACTCATGCCTGCACTACTTTACACTGTGTTCAACGAACACATTCACATACGAACCATTCAATAAATGATCAACCATCAATAAAGTGTGTGCAAACGTGAAAACGGTGTGGTAGTAGTGTGAGCGTAGATGCTCGCACTTGTGTACTGCATTGACCAAATCAAACAGAGGCAAAAGTTAAACCTAGTTCGACTGTGTACATGTATACACGTCGTCTTAGAAGGTTAAACAGACTAATTTCCGTGTTCATATTAATGTGTGCCTGTTTGACCCAGTGTGTGTGTGTGTGTGTGTGTGTGTGTGTGTGTGTGTGTGTGTGTGTGTGTGTGTGTGTGTGTGTGTGTGTGTGTGTGTGGGTGTAAAAACAAACATTGCTCGTCACGTTGCACTGAGTCTGCACGCATGAGGCAGGCTGGTAATAAGTCTTATATATGGTAAGCACGTTCTAAACCCTACACGTTTTCGATTCCGATTGTTCTTGCCTTGAAATAATCATTCGGAAAACATTCATTCACTGAACAGAAGCAGTCGTATTTCAGTGTAGTCTGCTACGTGCGGATCTAGCTGCTACGTTATCGGAACAACACTTGTGTTTTTTGTTAGCTGCTGGGAATTGTATACTAACTCATCATTTGGTAATGTGGATAATAAGCTACATGCCACTAGCATGGCATAATTATGAGAGGAATCTTCGCAAGTCGAAACTGAAAAATTAGACACAGCGGGTTCTATTTTTAGATCAGTGGCAACTGTGGCACAGGCAATCTGTCAGAAAAAAAACCACTTCTACTTTAATTGAGAAGCAGGAAATGTATGGTCATAATCATTGGTATTGTGGAGAATATCAGCTACTTGTCATTAATTAATTCTGAGGATGAGAGTACACTCTCGCTTAGGCAAAGGGCGGAAGAATACGCTCTGTGGAAAAGTTAGCGCACTCCAAGAGTGCGCTAACAGTTTTAGTGCATCGCCATTAGCCAATCAACTGGTACACATCAGTCATGTGACACAAGTACTTACTGACAATTATTATCATTATTATTATTAGTAGTAGTAGGGGAGACCGGGGCTAGTCCGCCTACTTTTATGCGTTTGGTAGCATAACTGGCGAGTTTGATGAACTAGAAGACTGATTTTTTATTTGACATCAAGACAAATGTGTAGCTGATATCAATGTGCAGACAGTTTTTATGTGCGCATGAACATTTGTTGTACATACTGCTTTAAGTAGACCACGTAGGCGAACTTGCCCCAAGTCGGGGTAAGTCCGCCTACAGGGTGGGGCAAGTCCGCCGCTCTCATCCCATATTAGGTACAAGACTAGTAGTGGGCAAGCTTTATACACACACGCACGCACGCACACACAGTCAGTCAAACAAGCACCCGATCAGTGGGAAAGCTTTTTTAATTCCCTTCAATATCTAGGTTCAAAAATGCCAATGACAAAATACAAAAGAATGTCGAAAGAATGTAACACAAATCGGCGTCAGTCTTTTTTAGACATGAATCTGCAATCTTTACCATCGAGAATAGATGGAGTCACCATCAAAGTCACAGTTATGGCAGATGCAAACTGGACTGTTTCCCACACCTGCACATTCTTCATGGCGGACTTGCCCCATGACAAATAGGCGGACTTGCCCCCGCACGGGCAGGCAACTCTAGTGCCAGATAGAGAGCACAACATGGGAAGGAAGAAGCAAAACTTTCGTCAGAACTCGACCTTAATTAACGCACTTTCACTTGACACCAAGACTAAGTCTTTGTTCTCAGAGGTAATGCATCAAAACCTAAGTCAACTCCCATGCATTCATGCTACAAAAATGAAAAAAAACACTTTTTGTGACCTGTACTCACGATATATGGGCGCGCAACCTCTGAACTTCTGCAGGATATGGCGGGAAGAAGGGACACCACTCTCACATGGTGTGAATGACTAAAAGGTGGCAAACGTAAGAATAAACAGACAAAGACGGATGTGCCCCGGGGGCGGACTAGCCCCGGTCTCCCCTAGTATTAGTATCATTATTACTGTGACTGCAAGACATATAATGCAATCATTTATGAACTCACTGCAGGTAACAGGCTCTGATCTGCATGTTTTGAAAACAAACCAACAAACAAACAAACACACACACAAACAACAACTAAACAAGGTATTATATCAGACACACTTTGGCCATGTCTTTCAATGCCCGCCTGTTGTGTGTCTGCCTGTCTGTCTGTCTCTCTTTCTGTTTCTGTCTATGTCCATATTGTTCCGTCGTTCTCTCTCTTTCACACACACACTTGTACATGTACAGAGAACACGTGTTAGTGCTGTTTAGTTTTTATCAATGAATTCAAAAGGTAAACAAAATGTACAGACAAGCATAAACAAACAGCCACACACTCGTTTTCATGGACATGTCTAATTGTGCAGACAACAGTTAATCGCAAACTGCAACAGTCACTGATAAATCCTAAAAAGTGAACGATGATACTCTCATTGATAGTTATAATGCGTTCTGTATAGAACACTGCACCCTCATTAAAGCAAACTGCTCCGCGTTGTTCATATATCCGAATATCGTCCTCCAGACGGATGCTAAGAGGTGTAAATTACACCGATCCTAGCGGCTAAGAGGTGTAAGTTACACCGACCCTAGAGGCTAAGAGGTGTAAGATACACCGACCCTAGCTGCTAAGAGGTGTAAGTTACACCGACCCTAGCGGCTAAGAGGTGTAAGTTACACCGACCCTAACGGCTAAGAGGTGTAAGTTAGATCAACCCTAGAGGCTATTGCTAAAAGGTGTAAGTTACACCTACCCTAGTGGCTAAGGCAAAGCCAAATGCTCGCCTCAAAACTATTGACATGTTTTGGGGACGGGGAGGGAGGGGAACATCATCCAATGATCCATCAGATCCAGCATGCTTCCCCCGAAATCGGCGTATGCTGCCTGAATGGTGGGGTAAAAATGGCAATACACGTAAATATCCACTTGTGCAAAAACCTGAGTGAACGTGGGAGTTTCAGCCCATGAACGAAGAAGAAGAAGAAGAAGAAGAAGAAGAAGAAGAAGAAGAAGAAGAAGAAGAAGAAGAAGAAGAAGAAGAAGAAGAAGAAGAAGAAGAAGAAGAAGAAGAAGAAGAAGAAGAAGAAGAAGAAGAAGAAGAAGAAGAAGAAGAAACAAGTCGCGTAAGGCGAAAATACAATATTTAGTCAAGTAGCTGCCATTTTTCAGCAAGACCGTATACTCGTAGCATCGTCAGTCCACCGCTCATGGCAAAGGCAGTGAAATTGACAAGAAGAGCGGGGTAGTAGTTGCGCTAAGAAGGATAGCACGCTTTTCTGTACCTCTCTTTGTTTTAACTTTCTGAGCGTGTTTTTAATCCAAACATGTCATATCTATATGTTTTTGGAATCAGGAACCGACAAGGAATAAGATGAAAGTATTTTTAAATTGATTTGGACAATTTAATTTTGATAATAATTTTTATATATTTAATTTTCAGAGCTTGTTTTTAATCCGAATATAACATATTTATATGTTTTTGGAATCAGCAAATGATGGAGAATAAGATAAACGTAAATTTGGATCGTTTTATACATTTTTATTTTTTTTTACAATTTTCCGATTTTTAATGACCAAAGTCATTAATTAATTTTTAAGCCACCAAGCTGAAATGCAATACCGAACCCCGGGCTTCGTCGAAGATTACTTGACCAAAATTTGAACCAATTTGGTTGAAAAATGAGGGCGTGACAGTGCCGCCTCAACTTTCACGAAAAGCCGGATATGACGTCATCAAAGACATTTATCAAAAAAATGAAAAAAACGTCGGGGATATCATACCCAGGAACTCTCATGTCAAATTTCATAAAGATCGGTCCAGTAGTTTAGTCTGAATCGCTCTACACACACACACACACACACACACGCACGCACACACATACGCACATACACCACGACCCTCGTTTCGATTCCCCCTCGATGTTAAAATATTTAGTCAAAACTTGACTAAATATAAAAAAAGAAGAAGAAGAAGATCCCTCAGAAACAAGGAATTCCTTTTGACATCAAAACATATATATTTGGTGTTCATTTAATCCCTTTATGCCTAGCGTGTTCATATATTGACGTTTGCATTTCTTTGGAACTGTTGAGCCAATGACTAATACCAGTATATGTAGTACAAGAAGAATGTGGAATACGAAATTCAAGAAACCAGGATTACCGTTGTTGTCCTGCGTTTTCGTTTGCAGAAACCAGAATGAATATTTGCTTAGCTCTTTAAGTCGCGACAATGTTAACCCCATCATTGAAGCAAACTTGAAGTTAAAAGCATACTCTAAAATCGTGTTTCAGATACAGTTGCGCTGATTGATAATGGGGTTCTGACGGTTGTGAATGTGAAAAAGGAGTATATATATATATATATATGAACACTCTAGGCACATACAGGGCAGGCTCTGTTGTACTTGCAAACACACCATGCGTGAATATGTCGATATGGTTTCAATATTGGCATGTAAGTTGTTTAAAATTAAACGTTCAACAGATAAAATTAAATGTACAAAAGTATGTGCGAGTGGTTAGGAGGGGATGGAAGGGCGGGGGTTAGTGAAGGGGGGGGGGGAGGGAGGCAATACAGAGCTTTGTGGTTACACGACCAAAGAATATATACACAATAACAGAACAATGTTTTAGGTGTTGCTTCCTGTAATGCAGATGTACGCGTCAAGGTATCACATATACTGATGTGCAGGTACTTTTGTTTATGTTTACACGGATTACTGAAGGATAAAATAAACGAAAACCATTGACATACAAACGTTCATCGGTGTTCAGCTTTTCTAATGCATAACTAAAGACTGCATTTTACCGGTTTGCTTACAAACCTCAGGCAATCATTTCCAACTACTTTAATTATATATGTTTTCACATAACGTTGTGGAACCAATCAATGAATAGCAGTTGTAACCAAATCGAGAAGAAAGGAACAAATGTCATCAGGTGTTTCGTCAGACAATGTGTGTCCCATGTACCGTCAGTTAACCAAAGTAATCCTTTAAATCAGATTGATTCAAATCAAGAAAACAAATGGTAAAAAGAAAACAAATATATTTAAAAAGCTAATTCGCATTTTTGTTTGTTTGTATATCAATACAGAGCATGCTTTATGGCAAGGTCAGATCTGTGTAGCAGTGTTCATCCCGGCTACTTCGACGCTGGGTCACATCATAAGCATGCTCATAAGACAGACTGCTGCTATCAGAGATACGCGTGTAGTGGTTTTCTTCTTCAGACATCGGACGACAACTAGCATCAGAGATGGGAATACCCGCGGGCGGCAGTTGAGGCTGTGGGATGTTGTTATCAGAGTCTTGGTGCGATTGGTCTGACTGTTGTCGTTGTCGTCTGATGGGGTTGAGTTCAACTTCCTCGTGAGATCCTGCGATCCCCTCTCTCCGTGCCTGAGTCGGCCGACGTGCTTGACCTAAGCACAATAAAGTAAAATCAAGTCGTCTTCTTCTGTGGAAATATATTGATGTCACCTGTAAACCCCGTCTACACACACACACACACACACACACACACACACACACACACACACACACACACACACACACACACACACACAACTACACACACACATACACTCACACACGCACACAAACACACACACACACACACACACACAACTACATACACACAAACACACACACACACGGCTTCGTTAGACAATCAACGTAATCTCGTGTGGAAGAAAACGTCTGTCACACGACCAAGTCGGAATAGCAGGTAATATCACAGTCACATCTAACGATAACTATTTATATAATACGCTATATTGGAACCATCTGAGGTATGTGTCTTGTGTAGTTCTCATTAGTGTCAACAATATTCTTCTAACATTCACATCAACATTCAGTATATTAGACACTTTTTTCATGCATTGTTAGGTGCCATCATTTTTAATGTTAACCGGGTGGGTATAAATGTGTTTCACTCCACATTTGGAAATTTGTTTCCATACAACATCTTCACCAATATGAAAAAAAATTATTAGGGTCTGCATCCAACGCTAATCATTGTTGGTAATGCTTAATAGAGCGTATTTACGCCCCCAAACAGAAAGTTTACATGTACAATTGGATATTGTAGTTTAAAATCATTACATGTCAAAAAACCATTTGCTTTCATCAAATGACCGACTGTCGTAAGAGCATTTTCCATCCAGTTTCTGTTGAAAATAGCTTCTTTTTTTTTTTTATCTATACAGATATTTAAATTATAATACACACGCTCTGAAGCAAAATCTTCCCGGGAGATGGGGACATATTTGCATGCGAAATGCTTGTTATCTTTAAAAACATCTCTCCAAAACACATGCGTATTTAATATTTTCTTACGATTTGCTTTTCTTGTGCTATTTCGTATGAGTCTGCGCATACATCGGCGTCTGTTCTTGGCAAGAAGGACGGCGACGAGAACAACGAGTATGACGATGATGACGATGATGACACAGCCAACGATCAGCCCCGTAAAGGTTGACTTCCCGTTCAGGACTGTAAAGCATTAACATAAATTAACAGTCATAGATAGAAGGGCATGGTATGAGCTCCTCCTCTGTATGAACAGTATGACATTTGTAGAAAATAAGAGCTGGTTCTGCCTTCGTTAAATGACAGTCAGCAATGCATCATCATTTACGTGATATACACATAAAGTGTTAACACTAAATCAATATAATACGTGTTCCGTAGTCACTATATGGATAAACCTAAACATTATCAAGCATCTGATGAATCATTATCTTCCCTATCTGCTGGTTTGCAGTCAGAACTTTGTCATTTACCTCTATTCAGTTTAGTTAACATCTTGCAACAAAGTCCGTACTCTCTGTAGCAAGTAAGCACACCTTCAGTTTGTGAGTCTGTTACGGGCGCCGCAGTCATGCAGTCAAAGTCAGATCAAATGTCATGCGGACATATACAACAGTAGAACATTATTAGCAACTTTACAGGCAAGTGCACAAATCAAACATGGTATAGGCTCAGTCAAGATTTGCAAACCACTCAGGTTGTGAGAGAAGTTGTGGCCTAGAAGACGAATGGCATTGCTGTTGTGTGCAGGCGAAAGCACGTGCCTAACAGAAAATCAGATTAACATTGTAGAGTTTCTTGATTGTAACAGCATATCATCTGTTGTAACTAATGTTTAAATCAAGCTAGAAACAAGAAGAAACAGGTCGCGCAGGTGTATTTATTTATTTATTTACGAGGATTTATATCGCGCACGTATCTCACCACACAAGGCGACTCAAGGCGCATGCTACCTATTAATGCCGTGTGAGATGGAATTTGTTTACACAATATATCACGCATGCACACACATCATGCTAATCCATATGCACATCAAATGGTAACATTAATGGAATAACACACACAACTTTCACGACTAAACTGCCCAACTGTGAACAAAATTATACCTCCCAAACTCCCAATAAAGACCCCTCCTTTTTACGACCGATTGTTCTGGACATTTTTTAGCAGTTTTCTCTGAATCGCTCTACACATACACACACACACACACACACACACACACACACACACACACACACACACACACACACACACACACACACACACACATATATATATATATACACACACACACACACACACACACACACACACACACACACACACACACACATACACCACACCCTCATATCGATTCCCCGTCAACGTTAAAACATTTAGTCCTAACTTGACTAAATGTAAAAAAACACGAATTGAAAACAGTTTTAAAACATTCAATCAGTGAATCGAATCTGCGAGAGAGAGAGAGAGAGAGAGAGAGAGAGAGAGAGAGAGAGAGAGAGAGAGAGAGTGAGACAGAGAGAGAGAGTGAGACAGAGAGATAGAGATAGAGAGAGAGAGACCGACAGACAGACAGACAGAGAGAGAGAGAGAGACACAGAGACAGAGACAGAGAGAGACACAGAGAGATAGACACTTTCCTCACATTGATTGTATTCAGCAGGAACCAATCAGAAGCATGCATTATTTTACAGCTTGCTCATTCCCTAGAGACATAATGATCCATAGTGGAATTGTACAAGCACCTAAGTCCGAACATTATAGCAAAACAGTCTGCATTTAAACAATCCTGAAAATACACGGCCCAAAGAGACACCAACAAAACAGCTGGTGAAAACATGATGCGCCTATATCTGCTCCCGTGATATATATATATATATCCCATGACCTCCCTTCTTTGTCTCTGTTACTTCAGTATGGGTATATATGTTGTATTTTTATAGCTCAATAAATACATCATGGACTCAAAAAAATATATGATAGTGCAGATTCCGATTTGGGCGAAGAACTACTTTGCTCCCGACCTTTGACCTCGCGCCGAACAATGTGACACATTTGTATGAAGTTCCAAAATCGTATTGCACGGCTCAGAAAACCATATCAGTTGCACGCAAAAATGAATCTCAGAACTGATCTGATGTATGAGATGCAATAAGCAAACGTTTCTTTCATTATGAAAGCAATGCAGGTGGGAAAAAACGAACATTCAACTTACAAGATAACCAGATGCTAGCGAACCAAAACAAAAACACGAGTACCCTCCCCTTGCTTCGTTAGCAGACGACTTTTGAGAATCTGTCAGACCGTCCTTACCTGGCACGGTTGGGCTTCGCTATCATCAGCTGTTTCACGTGTTTTGCGAGCAAGTCTACTCTTTTGCCTGGCTCTGCAGTAAGTCCACATTGGCGATGAAGGTATCTAAGAACTTAACATGTGTGTATTTTTCCGTAATCCAGTCATATTCTTTCAAAATGCAATCAAGCGGCGGTGACAGACTTGGGTCCTGTTTTCCTCGCACCCATACCAGTTTAGGTTCATGCAAACACACTCGCAAAACATGTAGATACATTTCAAATAGGGAGCAAATGGTTAAATCTACATATGTGTTCCCTAAAATTTGCTTCTCTGTCAATAAGACTAATTGTATAATAATGCGTTCGAAAAAAACAACGTGGAATCGATTCTGAATCGAGTCGAGTAAGCCAAATGGGGGCCAAACCGGTTTCCCCGTTCCGCCGACCTGAAACGCAAAAGAATTGTGCGCTTCAACTAAATGGATTTCTATACGACTTCATTACTTTCTTGCAACTTATGAACCTTTACTTAAAGCTTTTAAACGGTCTGAAAGTAGTGTTACCGCGTACTTATAGATGCACTCATTCGTTTTATTTTTTCAGCGACGGTCACTTAGTTTAAGGTTGCAAAAAGGCCAAGTCTCGCTGAAAACACTGTTTCAAACTCCACAGATCGCAACAGTGCCGCTAGTAGTCTACACTTTGTGTTTGATGGTAGAATGGGATATACAGATTACAACACTCGTGGTTTTTTATATGGCTTGTATTTCAGTCAAGACCCAGCGGGAATATCAATCGAGAGCCACTCGCCAAAGGCTCGTGTCTCCCGATGATATTCATCCGCTGGGTCTTGACTGAAATACAAGCCATATAAAAAACCACTCGTGTTGTAACCTATACATATATATATATATATATATATATATATATATATATATATATATATATATATATATATATATATATATATATACTGGAGCCGTTCTGACATTAATGACTGACTATTAGGGTTTAACGTCCTCTTAGACCAACTGGTCTATATTGGGACAGGTATTGGTAATACGCTGAAGATATGGCGTGATACTTTGATTCGAAAAAGCCCGCTGTGGCTGTCTTCTTCGACACACCAGCATTTGGTTTTTCTCGTCAAAATATCGAAATACTATCATGATAATCAGAGACGAGAGACGATGCATGCGTATCTTCGTGTTTTGCATGCCCTGAGACTTTCGCTGTGAACGTGGGATCTTTTTTTGTGCGCATGTGTGCACACGGGGGTGTTCGGACACCGAAGATAATCTGCACAAAGTTGACTCCGAGAAATACATCTCTCGCTACAAAGCCAGCGCGCTACCAACTGAGCTACGTCCCCGCCCGACATTAATGGAACACAATAGAAAAGTAGCAAACAGTGTGCGGATCGAACTGAATTGGAATGTCACAGGAGTGACCCATTCCAAACTTACATGATTAGTTAGCATGATGTACGTGTCTCTTTTTTGGTAGCAAAATATTACGTTTCATGTGTGTTTCCGTTGTGATTTGTATAACACAATGTCGCTAAATATAATGTTCATCACATCAATGGATGAGAACAATCCTAGACAGACAAGTTAGATGTCTGCATGTCCTACCACTTCCGTAACGAATAATACGAACGTTCTGTTCTTCACACAACTTCACACCCCTTTTGTTTCAGACTCATGAAATTACTCAATGCCTCAGTGGTTCTGTTAAATTAATATTTGAAAAGCAGTACAGACAAAGACTTTAGCATTTGGTTCTGGTAAATTCAGATATGACAATATTTATTTTGAAATATATCAATCATATACAACTTGGATTAGGCATTTTTAGAAGTTGAAAATTATTTAGAGTCATCATTTTGAGGAAACACCTTAGAGCAAGCAATGCGAATACGTTAAAACACCCACCTTCTATACGGATCTGGAACGCCACCTCAACGCTTCCAATCCCATTGGAAACATCAACCCGGTACAATCCAAGCAATCTCTTGGGAACATTCACAGGTATGATGACGCACTGCACCATGTATGCTTTCACTCGATCTTGCTGACAAGTGGAGTCAAAGTCTGACAGCACACTGGTCCCCTTGCTGCTGGTGTCTGTACCCAGGTATGTAAAGGCAAACTTATCAGGTGCAGGGAAGGCTTCCAACGTGAAGACGATTCCACTTGCTGTCATGTTCATCGTTTCGTTGAAGGTCTTTTGGGGTGGGCCTGGGAACAACAACAACAACAACAGCAACAACAACAACAACAACAACAGTAACAACAACAACAACAACAAACAAGAAGAAGAAAAACAACAACAACAACAACAACAAACAAGAAGAAGAAAAACAACAACAACAACTACAACAAGGACACGAACAAGGACAAGAACAAGAACAAGAAGGACACCAACAACACCAACAACAGCAACAACAACGACAACAACAACAACAACAACAACCGCGACAACATGACCAACAACAACTGCAACAGCAATAGCTGTAGATGTAGAAGTACAAGGGGGAACAGTAGGTGTTTGGAGAAAGGTGCAGCATCAGTAGAAGAATGACTACTTAGAACTCATGTGTTGTATGCATACTTGTCTGCTAGCATTATTGCGCGTGCGCGCGCATGTGTATGTGTGTGTATACATATATGTGTGTGTGTGTGTGTGTGTGTGTGTGTGTGTGTTTGTGTGTTTGTGTGTTTGCGTGTGCGTGTGCGTGTGCGCGCGCGTGTGTGTGTGTGTGTGTATGTGTGTGTGGGGGGGTTGTGTGTGTGTGTGTGTGTGTGTGTGCGTGTGAGTGTGTGTGTGTTTGTGTGTGTGTGTGTGTGTGTGTGTGTGTGTGTGTGTGTGTGTGTGTGTGTGTGTGTGTGTGTGTGTGTGTGTGTGTGTGCGGCACAGGACGCAAAAAATAACAATGAACATAAGCGTAAAATAACCCAGAAGAAAAATATATGTATCACATTTGACATTCAGTTTGATGCTCCTGGTGTCAGGGTGACCCAGACCGTTGTGTGCTGTACAGCTGTAGGTCCCCATGTCTCGGCACTGGATGTCTGACAGTGTCACAGCGGCCTCGCTGGTCCAGTTGGTTGTTTGACTGACACTAGCATTGGTGGGGTGTATGTCCCAAGCAGGGTATGTAAAGTTGATCACTGCAGGGGGAGGTCGACCAAATGCACCACACACCAATGAGAGTGATGTGTGATTGGTTCTGTTGACTGTTATTTCGTCGTCTGTGTTGTCCAGCTGCAAGCTCTTAACAACAACTTTGTCTGAAAAAGATCGAGATCAAACCAGCAATGCCATTATTAAAACAACGTGTGGATATCCAACAGAGCAAATGGATACAGACAAGAATAGTACATAAGCCAACCATGCGCCGTGAGAGTGGGTCGATTGATTAATTGTTCTCTTGCAAATGATAAATAGAGCTGCGTCAAAAGTAATAATAATAATAATAATAATAAATAACTTTTCTATAGCGCGAGTCCCATCAATTGGCTCCAGGCGCTTTACAAATTCATTATAGAATAAACTAGCACAAATCAACAAGCATACAAAGCATACATTTAACTGAGACATAACACCAAGAACCCAAGCACTAAGCAAAACTTAGCGTACAATGTTAAAAGTACACACACACACACACACACACACACACACACACACGCACACACACACACACACACACGCACGCACGCGCACACACAAAGATACCATTGACAAAGAGACCATAAAGCACATACAGGGTAGAGAGTTCCAAAACAGAATAGAGTTGTGGAGAGTCTACTCAGGCTAAGCAAAGGCTTTACGAAACAGGTATGTTTTGAGTTGGGTTTTGAAGGAGGAAAGGCTGCTGGAATCACGGATAGAACTTGGAAGCGAGTTCCAGACGGTCGGAATCTGGTACCTAAAGGTTCTTTCACCAAAGGTCTTGGTCCTGGTTTTGGGGATGCGAAGGAGTTTTTCAGAGGAGGATCTGAGAGAACGGGATGGCTCGTAGATACTGAGGGAATGGGACAAATAGGGGGGAAGTGATTTCTCAAAACAGCGGTACCCTAACAGAGCGAGCTTGTACTCGATTCTATACTTCATAGTATAGTAACAACAACACAATCTATGTTTACATCTCCATTCTCCGATCGCCTACTCTACTTAGTTGTTGGACCTTCTGATTTTAGTCATCTCTTCTGTGTTTCTGCAGTTCATACCAGTGTATGCTAACGTAATATTCAATTTGTATTTGAAGAGAACCAAAGTTATCATTTATTTGCCAGTAATCAGTCACATAGATAATATCTTACAAAGCAAGCCAAGAAAACATTTCAGAAAAAAACCCGACCAACATGTCCTCACGTTCAACGTTGAAGATAGCTGTTGTAGAAAGCTGGTAATATTCGGGCCGGGGCGTCCAATTGGCATCACAGAAACACTTCATGTTTTTCTCTGTGGCGTGGGCAGCGTTGACAGTGACTGAACTGGACACAGAAGTCCCATTGATGACGTCAGGCTGGTCATCTAGCTGAGGGTCAGTACAGGCAAAGTGGACACTGTCCACAAGGGGATTGCCACCAACGACGTCACATGTTAAAACATCTCCCGTCTGGAGTAAAGCAGGGTGTGGACGTATGCCAGGTCGTGCAAGGGAAGGGTCTGGTCACACACAAAGCAATACATATTATGCTGATGCACACGCAGCGCAGCGAGCATGACACATGCAGTAGAACTACTATGTTTAGATAGTTTAATAATGGACTACAGTTTAGAGTTAGGAAATGTTTGGTAAACCTCTGCTTTCACAGTGGTAAACAAACACGAGTGTTATGCTGCGTGCTGTGAAATACACCCGTGGTCTAAAACGATAGAAGCTCTAGAAGGAAATAATACGTACATGAAAGATCAACACGCTCTGTCTTTGATTCGATTTTGTTGTCATACCCAGCGATGTAAGTTCGCTTTGCGATGCACGTGGATAGAACGTGGTCTTGACCGGGGCGTGGTGTAAACGTGCACACACTGCCCTGTCCGCCATTGTCACAAGTGACCTCATTCCAGGTGTAGAGTGGCGTGGGATAGACATCAGTGGTGACACAAGTTAGTTCGAACTGCTGAGATCCATCCATCATGTTTACTGTGTGGTTCAGTTCGATCTGTATATTTTCTTCTGAAGGTCCGTCTGCAGAGCAATCATTCAGGCAGTCAACCAATCAGTTAATGGGTAAGTCAGTGTGTATATCTGTCTATGCAAATTCAAACCAACTTAAACAGTACTAGGACGTTTGGACAAAATATAACGCACGTTAAATTATGTTTTGTAAGAGATTCAACTTTGTGACCATGTACATTGCAAGTGGATAGCGATATCAAAGCTAAACATATTGAAGATGAGCGGGATGGTTGCATCTTTGAAATTGAAGCAGTAAACCACACATTCCTCTATCAAGTCGATTGCGTTTGTCCCTGCATATTTTTTTTTGTAAGCAAGATGTCTTGTTTTAATTTCTGCGCATTTTTTTTCTTCCAATTAAGTCATCCAGTCACACAATGAAAGTGTAAACGTGTTCATCTACTTCATTTTAACAAGACAATACCTTGATTATTACTATACTCCTTTCGTCAAATAATCCTTCCGTTTTAAATACACCTAAACCATTACAACATGCTAACTGTTGGGACTCTGTGAGGGTCCAATTGGTCTGCTTGTCGTAGAGGCAGAAACAATTCAGTAGTGGAATATACATCAATCAACTACGGACATTTTGACAACACAACAGAAGTAACGTTAAGTAACGTTTGAACGTACGTGCCACAAGCAGAGTGTATTGAGTTGTTGTTTTTACACCATCATTCTCCATCTGACAGGTGAACTGTGTGCCGTTGTCCTCACGTTGAACGTTCTTCAGGACAAGGTCCGGGCCCTCAGAATGACCAGGCCAGGTCAGAGTCGATGATGATGTCATTCCATTGGGAGGGAGACATTGGCAATGCAGGTCTTCCTTTTCCGGCACATACTCTGTGCAGTTGGTTCTTGGTGTTGCTGGAAATGTTTAGTTTTGGGCTCACGTAAGTGTAGCTTATGCGATCGTAAACGTTGTCTGTCCGCTGTGCGTGCGTGCGTGCGTGCGTGCGTGTGTATGTGATATAAACTTTAACATTTGACTGAACACCGAACTAATCATTTCACCTGGTTATTTTTCAAGCACCATCTTCAAAGTACTGAAGCAATGATCAACAATGTGTCGGCAGTGTGTCTCCCAAGAAAACGGGTGGTAGGGGTTTTTGAGGGGGTACAAGCAGGTGACTGGTTTGTGTCGTGTGTGGTATGTAGACCAGGTCAGGTGTCAAGACCAGGTCAGAGGTCGCGCGAAGCATTGTGGTATCGATTGACTTCTCCAGTTCTCACCTCTGTATTCGCCGATTCGGTTAAGACGATTTCACGTTGTTCGGTTTCTAAGCTCCACACAAATAGATACAGAAGATGCCAAAGGGAGATTTCCTACAGTTTGATCTGCACAGCGTTTTTCCAATGTCTGCGCGAGGAAGAGCTGTCGAAAGCGCAGTGTCGATCTAGCAGTCGAGTCCCGGTAAGTACAGACAGGACGGGTGCGTATCGCTAGCGCTACGTGTCATTTGTGCTACGTGTCATTTGTCCTACGTGCCGATATCGCTACGTTGATTAGTGCTACACATAATGTGTCTATGAGTCACTATCATTCATTCATTATCACTACGTGTCGACAGCACTACATCTTTTAGCGCTACGTGTCATTATCGCTACGTGTCAATACCACTACTTACTGACGACTCTCTCTTTCTCATTTTTTCTCTAGCTCTCACTCCTTCTGGTTTGTGTGTGTATATATGTATGTGTGTGCGTGTGTGTGTCTGTTTTAGTGTGTGTGTGTGTATGTGTGTGTGTGTGTGTGTGTGTGTGTGTGCGTGCGTGTGTGTATGTGTGTGTGTGTGTGTGTGTATGTGTGTATGTGTGTGTGTGTGTGTGTGTGTGTGTGTGTGTGTGTGTGTGTGTGTGTGTGTGTGTGTGTGTGTGTGTGTGTGTGTGTGTGTGTGACGGAGTGAGTGAGTTTGTGTTACTGTCTGTCGAGTTATTACGGGAACCTTGAAGGCTTTGCCTCTTGTTTAATTGGTCAATATAATACACGTTGTTGCAGGGAGCTTATGCTCAAACGAAACTCGTGACTTCAGACTATAGCTTACGTTAACAACAAAGACGCTCACATGCATTTTATTTTGAGATGATGCTAATATCAGGATACAAAAAAAACAATGGTCCGGACCTTGCTACTGTTAAAACACAAGTCGGAAAATATAGATTGACACTATACATTGCTGGCCTTTCAAACAGTACAGTCAAAAATATACCACGTCGTTGCAATGCCAGTTAACATAACATACACAGCAGTATAATTATTCACTAACAAACACATTGAGACAAACATATCCAATTATGCTAGTTTGTTTCAAAAAGTATAAACACAGTAAGCCAATTTGAAGAAGGAATATTATGTGCAACCAACTTATCTTAGAAAGCACTTCATGGACATGTTTTTTACATGCAGCAAATTGTAACATAATTAGTCGTTATTCAAAGCAATCAAAGCATGTATTACAATGATCGAAAAGTATAATTTTAGCAATACCTCCACACAGTATTCCGGAAATTCCGACCAAAGCCATCAGAAACAAGTTTGGTATGGTCATGATTGACTGCTTACAAAAATTGTAACTGCTCGGCTACACATTAGGCCTATGCTGGACCGAGAGAGCAGATCAGGGATGTCGAAATCAACAGGAAATTAATGTATATATGTCATGTTAACGAACGTTAATTGACACGCGCACAGCCAGCACATGTCAGCATTGCTCTTGCTCGCCATAACACTACACAAGGACAGTCAATTGAATACGCTGAAAATTGACTTCTCTACATTGAACTTAATTGCATATTGATATGCTAATACCGTTAGCAGATGTGTCTGACTAATGTGGCGTTAGTGTTTAACCAGCAATAATCATCTTTTTTTATTTCCCTAATGATCGAAAATGGGGGTGGGCGTTTACTATAGGTACTGTACCCTGTGCGCAGAATTTGACCAAAAGTAAGGGGTGGGCGTTTACTCGATACTGGGCGT
>NW_027128449.1:0-15000 GCF_037325665.1 Littorina saxatilis
GAACCTTTCATGGCCATGAAGCAAGATCCATGCATCATAGCGGTAGCGTGTGACTTTAATCACCCCAATAAGTCATAAATACTGTGGGGCTATGTGCACATATCCTTTGGGCGTAGACAAGCTGTGTCTGAAGCGATCAATCTTTGTCATGTCATTTCAGACACTGATAACGGCTTCTTACCGCGCTTCTTCCTATGATCTTCAGTCGCAGCAGCTAGTTTAGGTGTTTGTGCGTGTGTGTGTGTGTCAGTGTGTGTGTGTGTGTGTTTGCGTGCGCCGCGCGCGCATGTGTGTTTGTGTATGTGTGTGTGTGCTGTGCATGTGTGTGTGTTCGTGTTTAGGAACACTGGCGAGCCGTATTGCATGGTGTGTAAAGCATTTTGACAGACCGGAGAAAGTCTAGAAGATTACTAGTTGACCGTCTCCGGTTTTAACCTGGTTACGGGCCATCTTCTCTATCGATCAACCGCCGCACACGGACCAGTCAGCACAATACTGTTGTCCACGCATTACCATGGCCGTTGGCGGCCTTGGCATTGGGGAAGATAGATCCTCTATTCTGATACAGTGGAACCGCCCTGTTCAGATTGGTGTGGGGGTTTCCACCGTATGCCTTCTGCTGCCTTCACAAAGTGTTGGACCAGCGATGGTGCTGTGCTGTGTTATGTAAACATGTGTCAGGGCCGGACCCAGGGGGGGGGGGGGGGGGGGTTCCAGGGGTTCCGGAACCCCACCCCTGGAAAAAGCATGTACGTTTTTTTTTGTTTTTTTTAAAAAATAAATTTTGTGTGTGTCTCTAACAAATTTTATTCAATGTGAAATCCGATGAGAAAAAGGTACCCCCCCCCCCCCCACCTTCGCTGATTTGCCCCCCCCAAAAAAGGAGGAACCCCCCCCCCCCCCCCCCTTACCACTCATTTGGTCCGGCCCTGTGTATACAGAAGACACGAAGGACACATCGAGCAAAAACAACACAGTAGACTGAAGGAGATATAGGTATGGCTAACAGAAACAACGACTGATTTCGACTTGGAAACTATCATACTAATGGGGAAATAATCCAGTTAAGTGCTCCTTAAATGTGAGACTTTTCCTGCAAATCAAAGACTACAATATCACCACATCAAAGTCAAACCCTTGATTCTATCAGTCAAATGTGTTAATGTCCATGTGGCCACATCCACTCAGTGTCAAGCAATGAGAACAAAAAGACTGTGGTATGGCTGACAGAAACAACAATTTCCAGTGGGAAATTATGGCACTAATGGAGAGAAAAAAATCAACTTGAAAATATGGGGCTTTTTCGGCAAATCAAAGAACATCACCACATCAAAGTCCAACCCTTGATTCTATCAGTGAAATGTTTCAATGTCCACGTGGCCACATCAAGCCATTGTGGTCACATCATGGCGATCTCTCCTACAGTAGAGTACGCTATGGGTCACATCCATTCAGTGCCCAGCAATGGGACGCACTACTGTTTTATGGCACTACTGCTGCTATTACCACCATGGCGTTCTTGTCATTTAATTTCTTTTCGCACTCATTCATCGATTTTTTGGACGGGACCGCATAAACATTAAACGTGCTTTGTAGTGGGTGGGAACAGCAATCCCCAAAATCGATACTCAGAATAATTGTACATTGGGAGAAGATGACTGTGTTGTTCAGATCAAGTGAACTGTGCGTAACATCCGACTACAGCTGCCGCCACTGTTATTCTGTAGGATTGTTACTATTGATGTCGGGGGGGGGGGGGGGGGGGGGGGGGGTGATGTGGGAACGAAACTTGATCGAAAGACACGTCGTCAAAATACAGTTAGTGCGCCCGCGATGCAATAGTCGGCTCGCTCCCTAGACCTGAACTTTTCGCAGCTACTTTGTAAAATCAACTCTCTAGAACAATAACTCAGACACACACATGCACTAGCAGACACTCACAGACACACACGAATACACGCGTTCACACACACACACACACACACACACGCACACACACACACACACACACACACACACACACACACACACGCACACACACCGTGAAACACACACACACACACCGTGACACACACACACACGCACACACACACACACACACACATAAACACACACACACACACACACATCCATTCACAGCCAAGATGTTTACTTGCTTTCTGTTTCATGCACATCCAGTCAATTGAAATAAATATGTTTGCTGTCCAGTTCATTAACCCGACATGCATAGTCATAGACGAGGATGTGTCCAACATTGAAGCCAATTCGTCACTGATCATTTTGATAGCGCATAAAGTTAGTCCATCCTTATTGGAATACAGAATCCACCGACAGTGACGCGTCCGCCCCGTGATCGGCAGGTCGTGGGTTCGAACCCCGGTCGGGTCATACCTAAGACTTTAAATTTGGCAATCTAGTGGCTGCTCCGCCTGGCGTCTGGCATTATGGGGTTAGTGCTAGGACTGGTTGGTCCGGTGTCAGAATAATGTGACTGGGTGAGACATGAAGCCTGTGCTGCGACTTCTGTCTTGTGTGTGGCGCACGTTATATATGTCAAATTAGCACCGCCCTGATATGGCCCTTCGTGGTCGGCTGGGCGTTAAGCAAGCAAACAAACAAACAAACCGACAGTGACCGAAACTAAAGCCGATTCTTTACGGAACATTTTGAATACGCATATATATATACTGCTGGACAATGCAACTTTTGGAAGCGCGGACTGTCATACGCGACAGCTGCCTGTTATTCCAAAGTATTGTCAATGTCAATTTCTGCTAAAAAGAATTGTTTAACCGATCTGTCAAACAATTCGAGCTATTCAACAACAGGGGACACAATTGTATTTGTAATTACTTATCTTTTTTTTGAAGAAATATAACAATTCTCGACCAAAGCAAACACACTTAGTCAACCAAAACTAGTATGAATGCAAATTTCATTTGACCAAAAAATCAGGGATGTTGCTCCGAGTGCCTGTAGTTCACCATTATTTGCTAAATTCAACCTGACTGTGAAATAAAAGCAGAAGAAAGATTTTTCATACCTTGTTTTTCTGAAGAAAAGACTGAGCACTAACACAAAGGTGATCTGTAGACACAATAAGGTGAATTGGGGTCCGACAGAGAGTTTTGACTGGCTTATAAGTTAAATGTGAATTTACCACATAAATATGCTGCGTACTAATGTGCTCCACGGGGCCAAGAAGGCGGTTGCTCAAGAAAACTCATAAAACTGACCGTTACCTAGCGGTCAAATAAAAATTCGGACAATCACATGTGGCCTGCATTTCAACTTGACCAGTTACAAAGCTGTTCGCTGAATAATTCCTTGCTATGATTTTGGAATGCGGCCATATACCTCGATATCTTACATGCTGACCCTTCTCTTCCCTTCCAGAACCAATACATGTCTATTACCTACACCCTTACACCAGTGACGCTCGCTCACACTACCCACTCCGCCTCTTGAAAACAGGTTCGCCTCACCGTCTCAGGTGTGGTCAGGCTTTACGTGGGGTGAGACCATTCCTCCACTTGGTCACATACCCAAACTGGACAGCCTGGGTCACAGCCTGGGTCACAGCCTGGGTCACAGCCTGGGTCACAGCCTAGGTCACAGCCTGGGTCACAGTCTGGGTCACAGTCTGGGTCACAGTCTGGGTCACAGCCTGGGTCACAGCCTGGGTCACAGCCTGGGTCACAGCCTGGGTCACAGCCTGGGTCACAGCCTGGGTCACAGCCTGGGTGCTCTCTGTGCGCAGTGGTATTTTTTTTTTAAAAGATTTAATTTCGTAAAAGGCACTGGAAATTAAGTCATTAAAAAATTCCACCTCATCACACACAGCAAGCAGTCAGGGTGTTGATGTGTGGTATGTGACTAAGTGGAGGAATAGTCTCACCCCATGCAAAGGCCTCACTGGCCAGATCTGAAATGGTGTGTGCCAAAAATCCGAAAGCCTGTCGACTTCCATCCAGCCAGTGTAGAATTGGAATTTTGGGTGATTTTTGTGAGTGACACTATATGTCAAACTGCTTAAATTAAATTCAGCAGAAAAGGTCCCACTCTGCGCAGAACACAACGACGGCGGTCACTGATTTTTGGTATGTGTCTCAGTGAAAGGATGCTCTTATTCCATGCAAACGTTTGGATAGTTCTGAGGCGTTGAACATTATTCGGTACTGGTACCTTCAACCACATTTTAATATTTACAGCACAATAAAATAATATCTATGAAGAACATAATTATGAACTTTCCAGTAACAAACTTATTTATAACCTTCCATTTTCAAACCTTGTTTATATTTTCTACAAAAGAAAACAAAAGGAAAGGAATAGAAATACGATGTTTGCTATGCGGTATGACACAGACGGGACACAATTTGAAATAATTTAGGCTAGACTTTGGCCTGGGGGCAATTTCACGCTAAAGTGACACTTGGAAAGACATTATAGCGCATGTTTTAGCTGTGCTGTTAGATGTGTTCCGTTTTACTGGCAGAGGCTGAACCGTCGCTTTCACTTTGCTGGCAATTTGGATAATGACCCCACATCAAACTGACATTTTTAAAGGATTTTTGTCAGAGCGAAGGGCAGCGTAGAACACAAGAGTGTTGGCAAACCATGGGAACAGTCTGGGTTTGTAGGCCATTTTTTTTGGAATGTGCAAGGGACCTTTAGTGCACTTAGAACTGCCTTTCTTTGTCAAGGTCGTCTGAAGCGGCTATCCCTGTAAACGGCTATCCCTGTAAGCAGCTATAGCCATGTACACGAACCAAGGTTCGGTGGGACGCTGATGTTTTGTGGGCAGTGTAACCAGTAAAGAATTTAAATGTGGTCCCGTTGGTTCCCTATGTACATAAATCAGATAAGATTCCTGTGTACAAAATAGTCTCTCTGTCTCTGTCTCTGAATGTTTCTCTCTGTCTCTCTGTCTCTGTCTCTGTGTCTCTGTCTCTGTGTCTCTGTCTCTGTGTCTCTGTCTCTCTGTCTCTGTCTCTGTCTCTCTCTCTCTCTCTCTCTTTCTCTTTGTGCTTAACTCATAAAACCATGCTTCTATCAAACTCAGAATCACACATATTTGTACGTTCATCATTCAAAACACCATTCCACTTTCACTCAGTGTCGCCGGTTCAATCGCGTTTCATCGATTTGAGGATGTTATTTTAATGTTGTTGTTGTTGTTGTTGTTGAGCGCACCCGCTCTATGTGCTCTGAACATTCGCGGGGCAGTTTGGTACAGAAAAAGGGATCAAACCTGTTGTCCAAATAGCAAGGTTACGCGACCAGACGTTTTTCAGTCAGCCGTACTCCGTCTTCGGAGGAATCAGTCGATTGGAGGACAGAAGCGTTTAGCTAATCCAAAACGTGCTTCTTCTTTTCCCCCACATAGAACCGGCCAGGGCCAGACGAAAGCAGGCACAGATAAAGTGCGTGTGTTGGGGCTGACTCCATCTCGTTCTTGGACATCGATCCGTTCTATTTTGGTTCCTGGTTCACTTTTTGGACAGGCACTTGCCAAAATTGTTGACACATAAAACCTACCAACCAACCAACCAACCAACCAACCAACCAAATAAACAAACAAACAAACAAATAAACTATAACAAATAAAGTTCAAACTACAAACAACAACAGCATCACATGAAGCAGGATATCAATGCATATCTGATTTTTCACAGTTCTCTTCTCTTCCCTTCCAAAACCAAGTTTTATCACAGTTCAGGGGCGGTTTGGTCTCACGACGTTATGGACAGATAGATGCGATGAACTTACTACCATCAGTTTTGACAGAAAATGAATAAATGACGACCACTTTACATACATCAAGTTGTATGTCAGTCTTGATGAGGTAATCTACGCACAAGAGAGTACTATTTACAGACCCACTTTTAGCCGTGCAGTTCAAATGCCAAACAACAGAAACAACAAGTCGCGGCGTAAGGCGAAATAACTAAACTTGGCCAAGAAGTTATTCCAACAAATTTCAAACCCAAATTAAAGCATTAACTCCTGTGTCATTTTATTACAACTGTATATGCCAGTTAAGGCCGTTCACTTAACCTTCAGTCAAAACTTGACTAAATGTAAAAAGCGAACTGTTCAACACAAGTCAGGTTGTTTGTCAGTACAAAATCCTGCTCCACCGGCTAGACCAATTCAGCTAGGAGGGTGATTCATGGTCACGAGCTGAAAGCAGTCTCCCCAATTGTAGAAAAGCATTCTCACTGCCGGGTTATGTGGGAGTTTTGATCCCCGTTTGTTGAGGCTTACAAAAGCCAGCATTCATTTTTATATCCAGAGGCATTCTCAGCGTCCTGCTTGTTTGTGTTATAGCGGGGGAACGGTGTACAAAATCGAATCTACAGCGAACATACGTTAAAGGGGCCTTCTCCTTCTCGTGGAAACCGTTTGGTTCACCATCTGAGATCTGGCCATTTTTGTTTTTAATTTTAAATTTTGTTCACATGGGATAAGAGTATTCTTCCATTTGGATACGTAGCCTACCAAAATCAAAAGCCCTGACTGCTTGCTGCGGTTAAGTGGATTTTTTTTTACGAATTAATTTATAGAAAAGCCACTAGTGGCTTTTACAAAATTCATTCAGTCATCACACATTGTTTCACATAGAGCACCCAGGCTGTTCATTTTGTATATATGTGACCAAGTGGAGTGGGAGTCTCATCTCAGGTAAAAGCCTGGCCAGACCGGAGACAGTGGACCCAACTCCCTTACGCGGGAAGGAGTGCGCCATTATAGCATACACCCTGTTTGAGCATCGTGCATATTTAGAGTATATCACTCGTGTTGTGTAGCATTTTGCAGATGATCGTCCGTGTAATAGTGTAACTTGTGTTGTGCCTGGGGCAGATGCAGTATTACCTCCCTTCTTCTTCTTCCCTACTATGCATGTTTCTTTTAGCATCAACCAAAAGTCTAGCAACGTATAAAACAACGAGAAGAAACCCGCCAAAAACATACTATCACACACAGAAATGTTATAATCAATGTCAGGTTTCAGAATACTTTCCCGCTCATCCTTTTTTACCACCCTTCCTAGACCTGATTCGTGTAGCGGGAACAAGGGAGAGAAAAAAAATTCGAGTGACGTTTACAAAAACGAGGAAGAAACAGGAAGGAAAACCCTGTTACAAACAGAGATTGTGCGATGAGTTTCAGGTGTCACAAACATCTTTTGAAATCACCTGTTTCGCTTGGAAGCCTATGAACTACATGCAGCCTTTTGTGCTTGTGCACAATACTGCACGCATAGATGCATTTTATGATATGGTTGTACACTGGATATTGCAATGTAAGGCTCACTTATAAAGGTAACGCTGACAAACAAGTTAAAGGATCGGCAAGGCTCTTTCTGTATGGCTGTTGATGAGTTCATACAAAATACTTTGGGGTAAAAGTGACTTGAAAATGTTCAGCTGCAGCGTTCATCGCGTATTTTAAAAATATCTTTTACCAACTTTCTTTTGACAAAACATAAGTACAGTTTTACAAAGTAAGTCAGACGAGAAAACAGCAGTGTCGGAAAACAACCAGTTTGCAGAAGTTTGAATTTTTGTGTCGTTTCTGTTGTAACCAGAACAAAACCAATGGATTCCGCGAAATTCCCGTCAACAGAAAGCGTCCATCCGTCAAGCATAAAGCTGTTGTTTCAACCGTTCACTTGCAAAATTCGCGTAGGTACATACAACATTCCGATAAAGGCAATTGACTCATCAAGGTCAAAAGGTCGTGTCCAGACTCATTCACCCTTCACAGCATCCTGACCTCAGGTCAAAATGAGTTCGGCTCATTCTCTCCCTGACAGGATGCCTTGAGTTTCCTTGTCTGGCAAGGAAACCGATTTTTAAATTTTATTTTTTTTAACATATTTAGAGCTTTTTGTAATGTGTTATGGATGTAAGCAGATTCGCGATCGTCGATAATGATTTTTCATGGTGTTGTGTAATCTTTAAATTACAGAGGAATTTTTTATTTTAGACAATTTTAAGCGAGCTATTTTTCGCGGATGTATTTACTGTGCAAACAACTCTAAATATGGCATAAGTGTCACATGATAATCAACCGTTTGGTTTCGGCGTTCGCTGGAGCAGACGATTTTTTTGACAGTGATGCAACCATATATTACGGTCTCCTTCCGGCAGCAGTCCCAAAATTTTGACTTGTTTTGACCTTAGAACGATGTCTTTATCATAACTGTGAAGAACAGAACGGAGATCACTGTCGAAGTCGGCCAATCTGCAATCATTTTCGTCTCGCGAACACTGCTTGTGAACAACATATATGGGAGATCACTCTGTATTCTTGTTTTGATAGATTCGCGTAGGACTTTCGCGTCCGGTCAGAGAGACAACTGGCGATAGCCGTGGAGCGAGGATTATCAGAATGCCTTCACAGATGATATCGCCGCAAATGTAAAGGAAATGTACTTGCTTGAAAAATTGTCAAGCCTCCCAAAAGTTACATGATGTTGCTTCTGCATTGATATAGAGATTACACACAGGCAAATGTGAACGCTGTTGTGGTATGGATTCTGTTTATAAAAGCGTAACAGCAACAAACTAAGGCTCCAGTTGATACTGATTGTGTATCATGCTTACGGATAATGTTTTAGGTTGAGGCTGAAGCTGAGGCTTAAACTTTGTTTTAAAGTAAGTGAAGGATTTAAAGTTGGCTACAGCTAATCAGTCTGAGCAGTGACTCATCAGAAAGACCATATGGTGACATTCAGTGTCTGATTCATATCTAGACGCGCACATCTGTCACTGTAATAACGTTTATACAATAGACCGCTGCAAACATTCCAAACGTGTTAGCCTCTTTGCTAACTTATTAAAAAAGAAGAACGTACAGTACAGTAACGGCGAAGGTTTCAGGCCCGCCGCCGCTAACTTTTATTTTTGCGTAAATTAATATGTAGGAACCTAACTGATTAACTGAACAACAATACTTCATACAACCTCTTTTTAATGTCTCTTGATAATGGAGATGCCTCTCACGCACCTATACTCAACCCTTGCTCATTGACAACGTGCTAGGGTGGTCCGGGGGCATGCCCCCCCGGAATTTCTTTTTCAAGGAAGCAAAGTGCTGCAATCTAGGACCACCTGAGCTCAGAAACTGTCATTAAATCATCTCTCTCTCTCTCTCTCTCTCTCTCTCTCTCTCTCTCTCTCTCTCTCTCTCTCTCTCTCTGTCCCCTGCAGGGGGGCCCCGGGCTCCCTTAGTCCCCCCCCCCCTAAATCCGCCACTGTATTAGAAGTTTCGCTCGAGCTAATATAAGAAGTTTTGCTCGAGCTCAGTCGCGGAATGTCAAATGTTCCCAAGGGAGAGTGTCCGTTCACCTACGCAAGGTGTGGTAACACGCTGAGGGCGAAGACGGGTCAGTCGATCGAACTCCTCGGACACTGACAGACTGATCAGTCATTCTCCGGCACTGATGTCGAAGTAGAGCAAACTACGAAAGATAACGTACGGGCAGAGCTCAATAACATTGATATCAACGCACAATCCGCACAACTCGATCTCCCTATCACAATGGAAGAAATCGCGAAAGCAGCTTCCAACTTGAAGTCGAAAAAAGCACCAGGTGTAGATGGAATTACAAATGAAATAATCAAGGCAAGCCTGCCTGCTACACAAATAACAATTAAAAAATTGTTTCAGGCAGCTCTGCACACAAGCTCGTGCCCCAAAGCATGGGCGACGGGTATAAACATTCCAATCTATAAGAGTGGTGACCCTATGAATCCTGGTAATTATCGTGGGATAACACTAAATAATAACCTAGGGAAATTTTTCTCGCAGATCATTAACAATAGACTAAATGGATTCCTGGAATCTAATCATCTATATGCGAGGGAACAGGCCGGATTTAGAAAGAAGTCGAGAACGACGGACCAAATATTTATCCTAAAAAAGATCGTCGACGGAATAATTACAAACAGAAAAGACAGGTTGTATGCATGCTTCGTGGACTTCCAAAAGGCCTTCGACAACGTATGGCACGAAGCTCTCCTCCTCAAACTTAACAGGATAGGAGTTATGGGGAATTGTTTCAACGTTATAAGAGATATGTACAGCAAATCTACTATCTGCACTAAGACCGCACTCGGACACTCACATGACATACCCGTCCGGAAAGGTGTACATCAAGGCAATACTCTAAGCCCCACACTCTTCAACATATTCATCAACGATCTCCCAGATTATCTGCGTGGGAATGACTCACCAAGTCTGAACAGTGCCCAAAATACAGAAATCCCATGCCTACTTTACGCCGATGATTTGGTAATTCTGTCCACATCCAAAAGAGGACTACAAAATAAGTTGAACCGATTGAATGACTACAGCAGTGAATGGGGCATTAAAATAAACAAAGAAAAAACGAAAGTGATAATATTTACCCGCACAGACCCAAAAGTACCAATACTATTTAACTGTGGCACACATATGATTGAAAGTGTAGACCAATATAAATATTTAGGGGTCATCTTCCATAAAAGCGGTAAATTCTTACAAACCCAGGAACATTTTAGCCAAGCAAGCAAACAAGGCATCGCATGCCCTGAGACGACTAATTAGAGGAAGAGAGATGAAAGTAACCACAATGATGCAACTATTTTATACCTTAGTCGCCCCTGTGTCCACTTATGGAGCCGAGGTCTGGTTCCCATCAGCAATCAACATCCAAAACGAACAATCGCTACCCGACATATTCGATAAGTGTCTATCGAATAATCTACCCCATGAACAAGTGCATTTAAAATTCAGTAAACGCCTTCTTGGCGTCCACAGTAAAGCAATGAACTTGCCAACGCTAGCAGAGCTCGAGCAACTCCCTGTGGGTATAAAACTAATTGAACAAACAATAAACTTCTGGACCCACATCGTTGAGTCAGAAGAAAATTCATATTTACGACAGGCTTACGCTGACATGATCGACAGACCACAAGACAGCTCACCGCAATGGATACATTTCATTCGAGCAATCATAGGTAACCTCGGACTGGACCATAACTGGATACTTCAGTCAGCAGTCCAAAAGAATGCGCTGATGAAAACTCTACGACGAGGACTAGAATACGAATACGTACGATTTTGGCAAGGAAAGAAGACTGAGGGCTCAAAACTGCAATACTACAACACAATTACTGACGGCGATTACGACTGTGAAGCATAGCCTACTTGACATGTGTAACCAACCCCAAACACAGAAAAGCACTGTGTATATTGCGTATTAGCCGGCGCTCACGATTTAAAAATCGAAAGGGGGAGATACACAAACACACCCAGAGAGGATAGAAAGTGCACCGTGTGTGGCGTAATTGAAGACGAGCTCCATTTCCTGGATAGTTGTACAAGATTTCATGATCTACGCTTGCAGCTTATGGAACATGCACGTGTTAATGCTCGAAATCCGAGTCAGCTGATGACGATGCAAGACGTACCGATACGGCAACAACTTGCTGAATTTGTATACAACTGCATGATTATACGCAATAATGACATAACTACAGATACATAACAATGTTGTAATCACTGCTCCATGGACGATATTTCTTCTTGTCTTTACAAATATCCACTTCGTGTCTGATAAACCCTTTACTGTGTTTTTATGACAATTAAATGAGTTCTGAGTTCTGAGTTCTGAGTTCTCCGCCCACGCCCGGCGTTGGACCGAGGCCGTTCCCTTTTGACCCCATCTATAGGTGCTTGCAGAAAGTAACTTTTTATCCGTCTTGGCTGATTTCATTTGAGTTATTCTTTTGTCGTCCCATTCCCGGGAAACTGCGGTTTCTTCCTCCCAGTGGAAAGCTTGGTGAATCAGCCGCCTGTACTTCTGGCATAATAGCCGAGGTCTTTTACCTGCCACAGCGGTGACACGGGAGTGGGACATGTATACCGTTTCTGGCTCCCTATTTGTTTTTAAATTCAGAACAAAGCCGGATAGACGGAGAGTAGAGATATATACGAGTCAGTGTCACTGGCGGATAAGCTGGCAAGGCGACAGGTAGAACAACAGACATACAGGCACGCAGGTAGATGAACAGACGCGGGTAAGCAACTGTGCACAACATAATGAAAAGACTTTACAACAATGAAAACAATAAGCTCAAACAGTCAGAACAGGAGGCAGCTTGACATGTTAAGCAGAGCTGTATGGTTTGATTGCTCCATTAATTGTGGTTATTCTTGCTGTTACCATACTGACGATTGAAACGTTTTAAATTTTTTTTTAAGAGTGTTTAGAAAGTAAACACATCAGCCATGAAACGATAAAAATCAGTGTTATGGCAGACACCTATGACTAAAAAGCCTTCAGGGGAATTCCTGGCATACCACACACAGAGGATAGGCTGCTCATTCACGCAGGCGACTATACCTGATAAGTAAAAACAATGTTGGTGAAAGGTGCTGGAGACCTTTTTCAGCTCCGTTGGCGATCGCTTGGCCTAAAACTTCCCCCCTTTGACATCTCGCTCTTCTATAATTTCTGTCCTCAACTTGTGTCAATTGACCTCAATGTGTAAGACTCCGTCCTTGTTAAGACCTGATGTTATCAGATTGTGGATGTCTTCAAAGTCCCCCCGCGGGTTAGGGGGAAGAATTTACCCGATGCCGCTCCCCAGCATGTCGTAAGAGGCGACTAACGGATTCTGTTTCTTCTTTTACCCTTGTTAAGTGTTTCTTGTATAGAATATAGTCAATTTTTGTAAAGATTTTAGTCAAGCAGTATGTAAGAAATGTTAAGTCCTTTGTACTGGAAACTTGCATTCTCCCAGTAAGGTAATATATTGTGCAAGCCCCTGGAGCAATTTTTTGATTGGTGCTTTTGTGAACAAGAAACAATTGACAAGGGGCTCTATCCCATCTCCCCCCTTTCCCCGTCGCGATATAACCTTCGTGGTTGAAAACGACGTTAAACACCAAATAAAGAAAAGAAAGAAAGCCTGTCTTTAAAAAGGGGTACCACAGTCACAGCGAGGGCTGGACATTGTGACGACAGATGATTCCGGTAAGAATTACGCTGACTGGCCAGTGGTCCGGTGAATGACCACTAGAAGCCCGGTGTGAAAATTCAGCTCTTTCTTTCGCCCACTCTCGGTGTTGCGGATTACAGAGCGTAGAATCTGTCCTTGAAGTGCCTGACTGAATACCTTTCTCTTTCTGTACCCATGCACATACCCATAGCATTAGCATGCGCGATTAACAGGGGACTTCATGCACTTGTGCAGCTCTAGTTTGGCAATCATACCGACTTGCAAGTATAGACAGACGGACATAATGACATGCACACACTCGCGCGCGCTCACACTGACGCACAGGTACGCACATATGCGCGCAAAAAATCCCTCCCCTTACCCACACACGCACGCATATACATAAACTCGGACACACACACACACACACACACACACACACACACACACACACACACACACACGAATTAACTCCATCCTTGAAAATGACTCAACACAGGTTTTTACTAATATCCAGTTGTTTTGTCACGAGTCCATTTTGTGTGTGCTTGTTTCTTTAATATTTTTAAAAATGTGTTATTCAAGTGCAGTGTCAGATTACACATGTGTCACATTTAACGCCTATCCCCAAGACGTGTTCCTAAAAGCCTCCTTGTGCAGGGTTACACAATGCCGGTAATCTCACATGCTTTTCAGTTTGACTTCAACAAAGAAAGTCTGAACAGATAGACAGCATACGTTCCAAACACGTTCATTAACACACTCAAACATGAACGCATGCACGCACGCACTTACGCTCACTTACTGTCTTACTCATACAGACAGGCAGACAGACAGAAACAGACAGAAACAGACACACATACACACACGCGCACCGGACAGACAGACAGACAGAAAGACAGAAAGACAGACAGACAGACAGACAGACAGACAGACACACCCACCCACCCACACACACACACACACACACACACACACACAGACAGACACACACACACACACACACACACACACACACACACACACACACACAGGCATGACAGAAATGTACGCTGTTATGGGTTTTCATTTTCAATGCCGTTTTTCTCTCTGTACCTTTAATATGGTTAAGCGACACACAAAAACCTTTATACACAAGTTGACAGACCACGCAGAGCCGGACAGACGGACAGACGGACGGACAGACGGACGGACGGACGGACGGATGGACGGACGGACAGACGGACGGACAGACGGGCGGACAGACGGACGGACAGACGGACGGACGGATGGACGGACGGACGGACACACACACACACACACACACACACACACACACACACACACACACACACACAGACAGACAGACACACACAGACACATACACACAGACATATACACACAGACACAGACACACAGACACAGACATACACAGACACACAGACACACAGACACAGACACACACTCACACACACACACACACACACACACACACACACAGAGGCAAAAATGCCCGCTATTAAAGCTTTCCATTTTCACAGCCGTTTTTCTCTCCGTTTGTGTTTGGTTGAACGACACACAATAACCTTTACACACAAGTGGACATACTGCCACGCTGTGCCTGATAAATTATCCTAGTAAAAATTGAGGCCGTTCCCAACGCTTGGTTAACATAATAGGTCTTGCTTCGTTGAACACCGGGAGACACTCTGATGTGTTCTCCAAGGGTTGACGTTATTCACGCTTCGCCCCCACCCCCCCCCCCCTTCCCTCCCCCGGACCCCTATAGCCCAACCTCTTTCACACACATACACACCACTACCACCACCACCACCACAACGGCTCCTGCTATACTTTCTCGTCTCTCAGAGTGTTGGTTCAAAAAAGAAAAGGAAAACGCATCAACAGGGACACTAGTGTCGCGTCAGTGTATGCGCTCTTTCTGTCTGCACGATTTACTTAAAGTTACCTCCCTTGACGTGTAAGCAATCATGTGTGCGCCAACAGAAATATGTCCGAACTT
>NW_027128449.1:20000-31712 GCF_037325665.1 Littorina saxatilis
AGTAAATTTAACAAAACATTCCTACTCCGCCCTCAGAGACTGTTGATTTTTAGAATGTGTCAAGGAGAAAGGATGCTCTTACTCCACGTAAAGGCCTGGCCAGACGGACAGACCCGTGTGGTGGTAAACGTGGTCGTGGACGCGGGAAGGGCGGTATCTTTAAACCTGTCGGGTTGACTTAAGCTTACGCGCCCTGTTATTTGTCACTTTGTTGTTTCACTTTTTATATTTCACTTAGTAGTTTTTCTCGTAGTGCCTTCTGCTTACTACAAATACGATATAGTCCTATTTCTTATTGTACCACAGTTTTAATGCATTTATGTTTGTTGCGACGATCTGTGTAACCACTGGATTGAGAGTGGCCGAACAGGCTTGTTTTATAGCAATGAAAAAGAAACAAAAAACACGGGAGATGAGGCAGAGGTAACATTCTAATTTTCTCTGATAAGAACTGAATGACTTGAAAGACAATATTCTGAAGAAGCATGTTGGATGGAACACCCGTGACATATGATGCAAACAAATCAGCATTTGAAATATTATACCTGTCTCTTGAAGATGAGTTAACCGTACATCACAAGCAATCGTCCACCAATTACTGGAATCTCATATTTAAAGAAGGAATAACAATTTGGTTATCACAATGTCAGAGTTGTGCATAAAACTTACAGGTAACTTCTCCTAGGTGCGTCTTGTTAATAAATGCATTCGTTTTGATCTTTGAAATCTGTGATCTTTCTAGTTAACGATCATTCAGAATTTTAGGAATGTTTATAGCATGTTATCGTTTATACCTTTGAAAATACGCAGCGGGCGTTGGCAAATAAAACGATGTATCCTTTTTAGAGTTCATCTTTTTGATCCTTGTTTGCATGTGAATGGATACGGTACCTTTACTTGACGTCATAAAGGGTGAGTCAAAATACTTAAGTACGTGTCCTTTGAACATGAGGCCATGACCATTGCGACTTTGACTTTAAAAACAGCCTTGCACCTTTAAACAATTGTCCATGACAATTGGTCCCGTTGACTTTGACCTTTAATACGGCCTGGTATCTTTGAATAAGTGTCCATTGCCGTTCGTCCTTGACTTTTAAATAAACACGGCATTGTACCTTTGAACTCCGTCCATGACCATTTGTCTTTGACTTTGACCTCAAACACAGCTTTGCACCTTTGCTCATTTGTCCATGATCATTCGTCCTTGGCGTTGACCGCTAACACGGCCTTGTGCCTTTCATTTTTTGTCCATGACCTTTCGTCCTTGACTTTGACCTTTAACTTGAGCTTTAATGTACCTTTTGACCTTTATCTTTGACCTTAAACGCAGCCTTGCACTTTTGAACAATTGTCCTTGAAATTCCTCCTTGACCTTGTCGTTGACCTTCAGACTACCGTTAGACCAGCTGCCTCGTCCTTGCGCCACGAAGGACCAGGAGGAGGACTGGTGTCCCACAGCCACTGCTGACGCGGGTTGTCATGGCTACATGCTGACAGCATTAGATTGAGGCCGTCTGCAAGTTTATAGTCCTTCACCAGTTCCACACAACTCTTGGTGTTCATGTGGTAAAGCTGTTTCAGTTTCTGTGTGGGAAGAGACAGGTGAGAACAGATGATTATAAAGACGAAACAGGATTGCATACACGTCCATGACAAACCCATATCCACACCGACTTAAACATTTTTTGAAACTTGCCGACAAAGGGAGCTCACGTCAAAATAGGCATATTTACGCGATCACATACACACGCACGAACGCACACGCACGCAAACACGCACACACAAGTATGAGCTCTCTCTCTCTCTCCAGTCTCTCTCTCTCTCTCTCTCTCTCTCTCTCTCTCTCTCTCTCTCTCTCTCTCTCTTTTTCTCTACCCTCAATGGGCGAGGGCCGGATGACAAAAAGCATACACATACATTCAATTCAATTCTCTCTCTCTCTCCCTGAGGTACAGGTCCAAAAGCAGCCACAGCTTGCCTCATCAACAACGAAAGTGCCAGTAATCAAAGCTACCATGGATTGTGCTCGAAATCGGCTGAGCGTCAGAGCAATCAAGAGCGATAAGCAAAACACCATTTGTTCTTTACCTGGATGTAATTCCAGGCTTGATTTCCTCCCTTGTCTTGACATTTCTGGAGTTTTAATTTGCCCCTGTCGTGATGCAGACAGGATACTCCGTTGTGAATAAAACCTTGTTCCTTATCCATCTTCCACCCGGTTAACCACTGCACAATAGGACAAATGTGAATGTGCTTACTCAATTTTATTTAAGAACCGTATTTTGCACACGCAAAAAACAAAACAAAAAACGCCTGGTTCGCCTTCCATGAACAATGTGTTGTGTATTGGCACAAAGTGCACAGACAGGCATGTAAGCTACTCATTTAAACACACACATAGTGACATACACTTACGCACACACAGTGTCACACACACACACACACACACACACACACACACACACACACACACACACACACACACACACACACACACACACACATGCAGGCAGACACATACACACACACACACACCTACACACACATGCTCACACACACAAACTCACACACACAGACAGACACACACACACACACACACACACACACACACACACACACACACACACACACACACACACACATACAGATATATACATGGATAGACAAACAGGTTTTTTCAAATGCTTTTCTGCAAAGGAGCATAAAATAATCATATGCCTTCGATGAGTTTCAAACACAGTATCGTTGGTTTTCTTGTATTTTCTCATCTTCAACCCATTCCACTTTAAGAATTGCCTGCAGCTCAGTTTTACCTCTACTCACCGTGTGTCGACCTTTTTTTGTGCAATTCTTGACCACGAGAAGCTGGTCACCCCTCCGTCCAATACACGACTTGAAAAACTCGTTGAAGATCTGAAACAATCAATAATCAGGCTTACGTATTACATGAGGAGAACATCTGAAACAACAAGCTTATAAAGTGGCGGATTTAGGGGAGGGGGGCGCTAAGGGGGCCCGGCCCCCCCCTCCCCTTCAGGGAAAAAAGGAAAAAGAGAGAGAGAGAGAGAGAGAGAGAGAGAGAGAGAGAGAGAGAGAGAGAGAGAGAGAGAGAGAGAGAGATGATTAATGACAGTTTTTGAGCTCAGGTGGCCCTAGATTGCAGCATTTGCTTCCTTGAGAAAAAAAATTCTAGCAATGCTGAAATTGCACACGATCTAGATGTCACTGGGTATTTAAAACTAAATAAGAACATTAACTGGGTTCCACTTGTATGCAATTGAAAATTGTTAATTGGGGAATGCGTGTTTTTGAATAAACAAAGTTCGGAAACAACTCTGTCTGGATTGTATGGGTTGTGAAAGAGTGAATACCCTTGCTTTCGGCGAGTCAAACTTTCCACCGTGACATCATAGGCCAGTGACTAGCCTGCGAGGGATGTGTCTGAGACACGTAGACAAGGAGCACGTGTAGAAAACTTGCCTCACTAAAAGCACACGAATTAACTTTGCATACAAACCCGACAAAGTTATTTTGGGAGTTGGTCTCTTGCCCACAAGATATGAAGGAGTCCCTCACCGCTTTGGGTCGCACAGTGTCGGCGGGCAGCAGATCTTCGGGCAGCACGTGCTTCATGTACCAGGCAAAGCTGTGACACTGCAGTTGTCGTCGTAACGCCTTTCGTGCTGACACGTCACCTGGCTCTACCTATGTCACACACCGTCGCGTATTACTGCACAAAGCTGGTAGGAGTAACATTTTCACCGACAGGAACAACAACAACACCAACAACAACAACAACAACAACAACAACAACAACAACAACAACAACAACAACAACAACAACAACAACAATAACAACAATAACAACACAATTATATGAAAGGCAATCGGAAACTGATTCAAGCACTATCCATGGATAATAATGGTGCGTAGCAATCTTTTTTTCTCTCTGCTTTCTGTTTTCCTCTCGTACTGTCTTTAAAAAGATAAAAATCTGTCTGTCTGTCTTTTTTTCTTTCTTTCTTTTCTTTGTGTCTTCTTTCTGCTAGTTTTGTCTCTATATATATTCTTCCTTTCTTACTAAAGCCGTGGCAGACGCACAACTCAACGATTTAGGTCGATTCAAGGCCTGCAGTGGTAGATGAACATCAGAAACTCCTATCTTAAAAACAAAATGACCGTTGGTGAGACGAACAATGCTAGCATACAAACAAAAGAGATCTTAACTAACCAAGACAAAGACAGCATGAATTCAGTATTACACAAGAAAAATGTTCATTCAAAATGAACAGCGTCGATGCAATGTCCACCAAAGATTTATTTTGGGAAGTGTTAAAAGGTTAGGGTCAAACGTCAATGAATTGCATGTTGTGCTGGATATATAAATTGTTTATTTCAGTCAATGCTTGCTATGAATTGATCAAACAGCCACAAGAAAAAACAAGTCGCGTAAGGCGAAAATACAATATTTAGTCAAGCTGTGGAACTCACAGAATGAAACTGAACGTAGTCCGCCGCTAGTGCAAAAGGCAGTGAAAGTGACGAGCCTGTTTGGCGCGGTAGCGGTTGCGCTGTGCTTCATTGCACGCTTTACTGTACCTCTCTTCGTTTTAACTTTCTGAGCGTGTTTTTAATCCAAACATATCATATCTATATGTTTTTGGAATCAGGAACCGACAAGGAATAAGATGAAATAGTTTTTAAAACGATTTCGGAAATTTAATTTTGATCATAATTTTTATATTTTTAATTTTCAGAGCTTGTTTTTAATCCAAATATAACATATTTATATGTTTTTGGAATCAGAAAAGGATGAAGAATAAGATGAACGTAAATTTGGATCGTTTTATAATTTATTTATTTTTTTACAATTTTCAGATTTTTAATGACCAAAGTCATTAATTAATTTTTAAGCCACCAAACTGAAATGCAATACGGAAGTCCGGCCTTCGTCGAAGATTGCTTGGCCAAAATTTCAATCAATTTGATTGAAAAATGAGGGTGTGACAGTGCAGCCTCAACTTGTACAAAAAAGCCGGATATGACGTCATAAAAGACGTTTATAAAAAAAAAATAAAAAAAACACGTCCTGGAATATCATTCCCAGGAAGTCTCATGTCAAATTTCATAAAGATCGGTCCAGTAGTTTAGTCTGAATCGTTCTACACACACACACACAGACAGACACAGACAGACACACACACACACACACACACACACACACACACACACACACACACACACACACACACACACACACACACGCACATACACCAAGACCCTCGTCTCGATTCCCCCCTCTATGTTAAGACATTTAGTAAAAACTTTTTAATTAAAAAATAGAGCTTGTTTGAAACAGGTAGAAAGGAAGAGTTGATATTGCAATATCTGTACGTGGGAATGTGGTGAAAAAGAGTGCTAAAAGTAGTAAGTCGGCCTCAGATCCATTTCAAATATTTATTGCAGAAAAACAAAATACAAATTAAAAACAAAACCACAGAACCATTACCAGGTGTCATAGGAATGTTTGAAAACAATAGTTTTAATTTTACACTGTAAATACAGGAATCAGAATTAAACACCTCAAATTGGCACATGCATAATGAATCACCTGGAATTGCAACAGGGAGATACTGAAGTAATTGGAAACAAACACTTGAAATTGACAGAGAAACAATTGAAAATATATTACTGACATGAGCGTACAATATTTTAATGGAAGTGCATTTTTAGCACGAAGCATCCGCAGGAGGATGCACTAACAATTACATAGTGCCACAAAATGTGTACGGACATTTCACAACCGTGCATTATTAGCACAGAACACATACATGGGGGCGCACAAAACATTATTGTACCATGATGATGATCGGGATTGTTGAAGATCTTTTCTTGTGCAAGGCGCCCCTGTATGACCGCAACTGATCCAACCGGCCGCATCTGAACAAACGACGTCGAAACGGCGCGAAACACGTCCTCTCGGTTGGTCTCGGATTGACTCGGCTCCTCTCGGTCTTTTTTTGTGTGTGTCTTTTTTTCTTTTCCTTATGGTCGGAGTGGTATATTTATGTACATCTTAGATTAAAAAAAAAACACCCGAAAGCTGTGTTTAATCGTTTCGCGTAAATTGTACATTTTTTTTCAGCTTTGAAATTGTTTTGGCTTGGAGAGTCAGCGCGCTTTGGCTTGGAGACTAATTCTCCACAGGCACGTTCTTCCCAACCACAGATACCAGCGTCGTCCGCGACGCTGGAAAAATGTTCGCCTATGGCTGCTTCTTCAGGTGTCTCTCTAAGTAACGTCTAAGAAGCATCAGTAGGCGAACATTTGGAACTGAATTTGTGCTGTTTGTCTTGGTTAGTAAAGATCTCTTTTGGTTTTTCTTGACACTGGATTTGTGCTATCGTTGTCTTCTTGATTAAAGATCTCTTTCGTTTTTGACCATGACAAACAGTTGCTTACATGTCGATACTGCGGCCTAGCCTGGTGATAGTAGACGATGTAGTCGTCGAGCCAGACAGCGGCCAGTCGTGCCAGATTGACCGCTATGACGTGCCTGTAGGAGCTGACCACGGCGTGAGCGCGAAACACGTGGCCCACGTTGGAGCAAGGCAGCATCTCCAGTGTGCCTCCACACATCCAGATCTACACAGCGACAACGCGAAGACAGTGAGAGAGGTGGGTGAAAGCTAACAAAACCAACACACACGAAATGAGGAAAGACGAAAACAGGGCCGGGGATGGAAAGAAAGACAGGAGAGAGGCAGGCAGGCAGACAGATAGGCAGACCGACACAGTGACAGACAGAAAGACACACATTTCGAACAAAAGAAATAAGGAAATTAAAAAAGAAAAAGCCAATTGGATAAAAGAAAGAAAGAAACAAAGTACATTAGGAAGGGGGGGGGGGGAGGGGGGGGGTAAAACAAAGAAGGAAACAAACAAATAAAGAAAGAGAAAGACAGATATTTAGAAAGATAGACAATCAGGAAAGAAAGATATATGGACGTCAGCAACATCATTCATCAAGTCAAAGAAAGATATATGGACGTCAGCAACATCATTCATCAAGTCAAAGAAAGATATATGGACGTCAGCAACATCATTCATCAAGTCAAAATCGAGCATATATGCGGGAATGGAACCCGATCTGCAGCCTGCATGCGATTCGAGAGCTCTAACTTCACCGCTAAACCAGCTATTCCCAAACGACGACTTGTTTACAATACCAAGGGAAGGAACAGCCCTCAAAGGCACATCCTTTTCCGCAAAAACAAGAGCCCGGAAGAGTCTAACCTTAAAAGAGAGTTCCAGGTTCTCGCCGCCCCAGATCTTCATTCCCGGGTCGTACGTGCCCAGCTTGTAGAAGTAGTTACGGTCAATGGCGAACAGTCCTCCTGCCATGGTGGGGGTCCTGTCGTGCATATAGATAATTCGATGGACGCAGATACAGGCAGACAGACAAGCAGACAGATAGACCCAGATAGACCCAGACAGACACACAGACAGAGAGACAGAGAGAGAGAGACAGACAGACGCACACATATTACAATCAGACAGATGATGGTATATTTTGATGCTGGCCTTATTCAGCAACGATGCACTGACCTCACGCATGTAAACAAGATAACGTTATCACTAAATATTTTTTGATGACTTAAAGCCGTTCGGAGTTTAGTTACGATTTTTGTCACCTGATAAGAGTATGTGTTTTATGAAGCCGTCTACTTCTAACTGCGGTATGCGCTGAGTGTGAATAGTTTGTTTTAACTTGTTTAATACAGAGAAAAAAAGAACAAAGTTGAATCGGTTCGGAATAATCCTCCCGGATGGTTGAAAGAACAATAAACATGAAAAATCAATCAATCAATCAATCAATCAATAATCAATCAATCAATCAATCAATCAATCATTCTCACCTGACAGGATCGACAGACGAGTTTCTCCGCGCTCTTTCCTGAGGCTGAATATGACTCCATTTGAAGAACAGTTCCCAGGTAAATTTACCGACGTAGATGTTCTTCAGAGAGCCCTGTCGGTACTCAAAGGTATTGGGGTCAATCGGTATGATCGCCGGTACCACTACACGGCTCGGGTCCTCTGCAATGCGCGACAGTAGTGGCTCCAGCCAGCCTGTACCGACAGAGAGATTTTGTTCTGGCTTTAGCTGCTTGTTTTCAGTCGATTCGTTCTACATGGGGGAAACAGCAGCACGACGGAGACGACAACTACGACAACAGCAGCAGCAGCACCACCACCACCACAATCCACCACAACAACCACCACCAACAACTACTACTACAAAAACAATTTGGTAAGAGGAGAACAAAATTAATGGTGAAAGAAATACAAAGAAGACAGCTTGAATACTTTTTATATTTAGTCAAGTTTTGACTAAATATTTTAACATCGAGGGGGAATCGAAACGAGGGTCGTGGTGTATGTGTGTCTGTCTGTCTGTCTGTGCGTGTGTGTGTGTGTGTGTGTGTGTGTGTAGAGCGATTCAGACTAAACTACTGGACCGATCTTTATGAAATTTGACATGAGAGTTCCTGGGTATGAAATCCCCGAACGTTTTTTTCATTTTTTTGATAAATTTCTTTGATGACGTCATATCCGGCTTTTCGTGAAAGTTGAGGCGGCACTGTCACGCCCTCATTTTTCAACCAAATTGGTTGAAATTTTGGTCAAGTAATCTTCGACGAAGCCCGGACTTCGGTATTGCATTTCAGCTTGGTGGCTTAAAAATTAATTAATGACTTTGGTCATTAAAAATCTGAAAATTGTAAAAAAAAATAAAAATTTATAAAACGATCCAAATTTACGTTTATCTTATTTTCCATCATTTGCTGATTCCAAAAACATATAAATATGTTATATTCGGATTAAAAACAAGCTCTGAAAATTAAATATATAAAAATTATTATCAAAATTAAATTGTCCAAATCAATTTAAAAACACTTTCATCTTATTCCTTGTCGGTTCCTGATTCCAAAAAACATATAGATATGATATGTTTGGATTAAAAACACGCTCAGAAAGTTAAAACAAAGAGAGGTACAGAAAAGCGTGCTATCCTTCTTAGCGCAACTACTACCCCGCTCTTCTTGTCAATTTCACTGCCTTTGGCTGCCATGAGCGGTGGACTGACGATGCTACGAGTATACGGTCTTGCTGAAAAATGGCAGCTACTTGACTAAATATTGTATTTTCGCCTTACGCGACTTGTTCTTCTTTATTTGGTGTTTAACGTCGTTTTCAACCACGAAGGTTATATCGCGACGGGGAAAGGGGGGAGATGGGATAGAGCCACTTGTCAATTGTTTCTTGTTCACAAAAGCACTAATCAAAAATCTGCTCCAGGGGCTTGCAACGTAGTACAATAAATTACCTTACTGGGAGAATGCAAGTTTCCAGTACAAAGGACTTAACATTTCTTACATACTGCTTGACTAAAATCTTTACAGAAATTGACTTTATCTTATACAAGAAGGATAAAAGGAGAAACAGAATCCGTGAGTCTCCTCTTACGACATGCTGGGGAGCATCGGGTAAATTCTCAGTTCCCCCCTAACCCGCGGGGGGTGCTTGAATCCTGTGACGGCTAGAGGTCCAGTGATCCAACTGAGTAACCCGTATGATGGCTGATTTGAATCAAAACTAGATTCTTAACATTTTCAAGTGAAAACAAAATATTCTTGAAAAAATGAAAAACATCACTGAAAAATTGCCATTTCCTTCCTAATGTTTAATTTTCAGTTTTGGCTCTAGCAATCCGCCGAGAACCGAGCCACAGCTGTAAATCCTAACTATCAAGTGAACATTTTAATCATCAAGAGATCATGTTTAAGCCGGTTAGCAGCCAGACACTGCACCTTAAGCACACTCGCGGCTTTTACTGAAATCCTATTCTAGCTCATAAATCAACACTCTCACCCTCAGCACACTCGCAGTGCGAGTCGAGGAAGACGACGGTGGTGGCCGTGACGTGACGCAGCCCCAGGAGACGCGCCCTGATCAGCCCCTCTCGTGACGTGGCGCGCACCACGCTCACCTTGCCCAGTCGCGACACGTAGTCGTCCAGGGGCGCGCCCAGGTCAGCTGCAATGGAAGCCAGATACAGGGTTCTTTCTTTCTTTCTTTGGTGTTTAACGTCGTTTTCAACCACGAAGGTTATATCGCGACGGTGAAAGGGGGGGGAGATGGGATAGAGCCACTTGTCAATTGTTTCTTGTTCACAAAAGCACTAATCAAAAAATTGCTCCAGGGGCTGGCAACGTAGTACAATATATGACCTTACTGGGAGAATGCAAGTTTCCAGTACAAAGGACTTAACATTTTTTACATACTGCTTGACTAAAATCTTTACAAACATTGACTATATTCTATACAAGAAACTGGGGAGCATCGGGTAAATTCTTCCCCCTAACCCGCGGGGGGAAGATACAGGGTGGTTTGGTTGAAATGCACACTCCTCCCCGTGGAAAAAAGTTCTCTGATCTGGCCAGGCCAATTTTGCGATGTATTGAAATATGTTGCAAAATATTATGCTGCACACATGCAACCATAGCAATGGAACACAATAACCGAAAACAACAACAACAACAACAACTACAACAACTACAACTACAACAACAACAACAACAACAACAACAACAACAACTACATCAACAACAACAACTACAACAACATAATCAGCTTCATCAACAACATTATATGAAAGGAAATTGGAAACTGATGCACGCACTATCCATGGATAAGGGTGCGTAGCAATCTTTTTTTCCCCTCTACAACCAAGAAAAGTAAGTTTATGAAATGTTTAAGTTTTGACCAAACGAAACATTCACATGTACGACGACCGAATGGACTTTATGATGAATACAAATCTATACATATAATAAAAGAGAGTGTCTGTCTGTGTGTCTGTCTGTCTGTCTGTCTGTCTGTGGTCGCCATACCTCTGAGATGGCAAGAGGCAGGAACAAGATAGTGTGCACGTACACTCCCTAGGTGCCGCAGATGTGCACCTGGGTTTTAGTTTCTTGATTCACTGTTTCCTTTCTCAGATTATGGACCTCCCATTTATTGAATACAGCCTATATGGTGCAAGACCAGTTCAGTGCCTACTGTTCACCTGTAGCAAGCACATCATGCCAGTGATATTAGAGACTCGCTGTTGCTCCTATGAGGGGAAGAAATGAAGAATGAAAAATTAACTGGACAGTTCCGGAAATTTCTAGAAGGTAAGGGAGATAACTCTTTTTTGTCTGTGGTCGCCATACCTCTGAGATGGCAAGAGGCAGGAACAAGATAGTGTGCACGTACACTCCCTAGGTGCCGCAGATGTGCACCTGGGTTTTAGTTTCTTGATTCATTGTTTCCTTTCTCAGATTATGGACCTCCCATTTATTGAATACAGCCTATATGGTGCAAGACCAGTTCAGTGCCTACTGTTCACCTGTAGCAAGCACATCATGCCAGTGATATTAGAGACTCGCTATTGCTCCTATGAGGGGAAGAAATGAAGAAAGAAAAATTAACTGGACAGTTCCGGAAATTTCTAGAAGGTAAGGGAGATAACTCTTTTTTTGTATCCAAACAAAGGAGGTAAAGCTAATGATAATGGGATAGCGAGCGTCTTAAATTGCTACAGGACTCCGCTTACTCCCGGGCGAAGCCGGGCTTAACTGCTAGTACTTTTATAACAACAAG
>NW_027128450.1:0-38850 GCF_037325665.1 Littorina saxatilis
AAATGTTTTTGCCTGATGTAAAGTCTGACAAAACAAATGTGTTAAAATCAGAGAAATCGATCGTAGCGTTGTTAAGATACAGCCTCCTGAATATGTTGACTTTTCACGGTTTGTTTTGTAAATCAGGGTAAGCTATTGGATATGGTATCTAACCGATTAATTCAATCACAACTACTTGTTTTTGTGTGTGGCGCAAATACCGACTTTGTGCACATACAAATCATGTTTTTTTTTATGAATAAATGTCAGCATTCTTTGTAAAATGGCTAATATTCGTAAATGTACATGACGTGTTACGTGCTAAAATTAGACCAGCTGCTCACTTCAACTAAATATATTTGCTAATAGAACCATCACATTTTCCAGAAAAGTTGACATAAAAAATACATAATAAGATATCAAAACAGAATGAGACAAGTGTCAAAACAATGAGAGAAATTAATCGGACAGACTTAAACCTTGAAAATAGTGAATGTTAGAGTGAACCAGACGTATTGCAGTGCATTCGACTGGCTGACTTATGTATTACGATCCAGCGTTCTTGTTCTACTTTGAATCTGGCGATGTTCGAACCAAAAGTGTGTGTGTGAGTGTAGGTGTGCGCGTATTCGTGTCGGTGTGTATGGGTGTGTGTGTGTGTGTGTGTGTGTGTGTGTGTGTGTGTGTGTGTGTGTGTGTGTGTGTGTGTGTGTGTGTGTGTGTGTCTGTGTCTGTGTCTTTGTCTGTGTCTGTGTCTGTGTCTGTGTCTGTGTGTGCTAGTGTCTGTCTGTCGGTGTGTCTATGAGTAGTTCTGGCTGATTGTGCATGCTTGTGGCTTTGACTTTGAAGGAAGAGCAGAAGATAAAGGAGTGTTGTTTCCTTTGCATAGCATGCATTGGTCAGTCAAGTTATGCAATCTTTAATCGATTACACATCGTCTGAATTCTTCGTTTGGTAGTTAATGCGAAACTCTCTGAAGAATTAAAACTTTATCAACATAGTTTCACAACTTGAAACCGTTCCAAAAAGATCGAATGCCTTTGAGGTGAGCAACTGCCCCATTTGAAAGAGCTGACTATACTAACTATATGTATTATCTTTACAAGTGCTCGCGGACGAATTGTTATATTCCAGTTTTCTTTGCAGGGTTTGTTGAAATACGTAAGGACTGGAGATTATCCAAATGGACTAGTGCCAGCAACGGCAACTATCTCGCTTAACGAAAAGGAATACTGTTTGTGACAACTACCAAACTGCCAAACGCACCAAGAGCTAGCGCTAGTATTCTGAACATCCCAACGAAAGCTAATGTTTGAGCTGCACCTATTTGAACAATCGTAAGATCAAAACTGGATGACTTTGCAGCACTTATGTGTGAAAGAAACACATATTTTCGGGACTGATTAAAAATATGAGGGCCAAAACCTGTTGATCTCTTGCATACAAAGACTTACGGTTTCAACACAACCGTGCAGAAATATTTCCCATAAAGCAGAGGGATGACTCCTACAAGCCTATCCTGTGCTATTCAATTTATTTTCCTTATTTGTGATATTGGATCCTCGGCGTCTCAGGGGATCCGTGTTACGCTATGTGTCTGCACTTTGTATTGTCAGTCTCCTTTGCTGAAACAAGCAAACACACGGAGAAGATAATGCAAGTACATGTATATGTTCTCCTTCTCCCGTTTCTGCGTGTCGTTGTTTCTGTAAACAGAAGAACACGTTCACAAATCAAATAATAAACAAGTCGCGTAAGGCGAAATTACTACATTTAGTCAAGCTGGGGAACTCACAGAATGACATTGAACGTAGTCCGCCGCTAGTGCAAAAGGCAGTGAAAGTGACGAGCCTATTTGGCGCGGTAGCGGTTGCGCTGTGCTTCATAGCACACCTTACTGTACCTCTCTTCGTTTTAACTTTCTGAGCGTGTTTTTAATCCAAACATATCATATATATATGTTTTTGGAATCAGGAACCGACAAGGAATAAGATGGAAGTGTTTTTAAATTGATTTGGAAAACTTAATTTTGATCATAATTGTTATTTTTTTTACAATTTTCAGAGCTTGTTTTTAATTCAAATATAACATATTTATATGTTTTTTGAATCAGAACATGATGAAGAATAAGATGAACGTAAATTTGGATCGTTTAAAAAAAAATATTTTTTTTACAATTTTCAGATTTTTAATGTCCAAAGTCATTAATTAATTTTTAAGCCACCAAGCTGAAATGCAATACCGAAGTCTGGATATGACGTCATCAAAGACATTTATCGAAAAACTGAAAAAAACGTCCGGGGATATCATACCCAGGAACTCTCATGTAAAATTTCATAAAGATAGGTCCAGTAGTTTACTATGAATCGCTCTACACACACACACACGCACACACACACACACACACACACACACACACACGCACGCATGCACGCACACACACACACACACACACAGACACACACACACACACACACACACACGCACACACACACACACACACACATACACACATACACCACGACCCTCGTCTCGATTCCCCCTCTATGTTAAAACATTTAGTCAAAACTTGACTAAATGTAAAAAGAGAGACTGGGACAGAGAGGGGGGAGAGAGCTTGTGTGAGAGAGAGAGAGAGTGTGTGTGTGTGTGTTTGTGTGTGTGTGTGTGTGTGTGTGCGTGTGTGTGTGTGTGTGTGATGATGTGTGTATGTGTGTGTGTGAAGGTGTGTGCGTGTGTATGTGTATGTGTGTGTGTGTGTGTGTGTGTGTGTGTGTGTGTGTGTGTGTGTGTGTGTTTTCAAGGACAGATTGTAAGAAAAGGCCTAGCGTTGCCTCAGAATTCGATCCATGTCTATCGCTATTTCACTCTCTCACTCTCTCTCTTTATTTCTCGATATAGCATACACATATTAAGTAACGCACATACTAAACACAAAGACATGAAATTACAAACATACACATTCATAAGCATGCACATTCAAGCGCATGCCTGCGGGCATATAATACAATGCGTGTCCAACTCTTCTTCTTCAGCGTTCGACGGTTGTGTCCCTCATAATTTCAGGCCTGTTGATTGTATGAACTCGCAGGTTTGGTGCAGGTCTTCCACAGTTCCCTAAAGTTTTGTGTCGGGGGTTGTCCTCTCTGGCCAGGTACAACTATATATTTCTTATATCCAGAGTCTCCGGATTAGAACAAAACTGGGATATTAGAAAGCACAAACACAATTCGCGTTACTGTCTTATAAGCGGGTCCCACTGTACATACAAACAATAACTAAAGAACACAAAACCAATAAAACAGGGAACAACATACAGAACTATCTACAAGACGCCCAACAAGAATATAAACAAACTATCATAGTTAGCTTACAACAAACCAAATAGCAAACGCCAATTTTGGCGCAGTGAGGTTGAACCAGTCATTGCCGGTTAAGGATGTGTAGATCTCCATTCAGCAAGCTTGGCATCTACATTTAGGATACGCTCTTTAAAAGCTTATAATAAGCCCTACATTGCATAGCATTGCACTTTTCAGTGACTCTTGAGACGTTTCTTGAAAACCAGTGACCAAATATGCACTTGTACATCTCAAGTAATGAAATCTTGTAAAATTACCGGACTCGTCTGTACATATAGTGCCAATGACCTTGTTTATTTTGGACAAATCCAACGTTGAAGCCTTACGTCGAAGTTGTGACAGCTAATATTGTTACAGAACAGGTATGTTTTGCTGTTTTCCTCCTTGCTATGACATTCCGGCTTTATTTGAATGTGCCCTTATCTGCGTGTGACCATGGTTACTGTAATGATGCAATTCTCATGATAATCACCATTATTATATCCGCCCAATGCTTTACTAGGATGCATGCCGAACATTGAGAAAAAGTCTTCCTTCCATTTGATTGGAACATTGTTCGTTTTGTTATTCAGCAATAATTATATGCTCAGCGCCCTCAAATGGGGACGCTAGAATGTCCACACTCCAGTTATGCAACTGTTGATCCAATGGCCTGATGTGAATGTCTAAGATCCTGGAATATGAAATGTAGATCAGCATGGATACTTGTCTTCTTGGGCTTTGTCTCTGGATGGTTGTATCATAGTGAGCAAATGTCGCAACAAATCCAAGCACTGGACATAATACTTAATGATCTCTTTAACTGGCAACATTTGTTATAACACATTATTGAAGCAAAATCAAGATTGGCACATACTCTAAAATCAGTTTTTGGATAAAGTTGCATTGAGAGACATTTTGCCTACGGCAGTTTTGAAAAGGGGTGTCCTCATATGAGGACATTAAACACGATAGGTTTTCCGCAGCAGGTTTAGTAGCTGATTGTTTTCTTGAACCATAGGTTAATGAAAAGTTCGTTAAGACGTCATTATTTTCATATTACTTTAAGTTTAAAAAAAGGAAAAACAGATAAAATGCTACCCTCCACCACGAAATGAGTCGCATGTCACCTAACGCGGTTCTGCGCAAGGCATACTGTAAGTCCGGGGGGTGTCTGGTAACAGTGTGACCTTAGTCACAGGCTTATAACTCAAACAGTTTTCGCTTGTTTCTAACACGGTTTTCACCACTGGATAGAGAATAAAAAAAACTCTTTAAGAAAATGTAAAAATATAAAAATCATGAAAAGGTGACATGCGACTCATTTCGTGGTGGAGGGTCACAAATGAAAATGGAAAAAAGTGTGCGTGCCTGATGGGTTAAAAGAAGGGGGGGATGAGTGGGGGGGGGGGGGGGGAGTGTTACCGAAAAATAATAACAAGGCGCATGAAGCAATATAAAAACATTTTGTCAAGATCAAAACTGCAAACCAAGCATCGCCGAGACTTCATTCAGATAGTATCGGCTAACCATATCGAAAAACAAGACGGGTCACGCTCGCCGCCGCGAAGCACGCATCCGTAGTACTTATTGAACCTATTTTCTTTCATTCCAAGTAAGATAATGACGCAAAAGGTGCCGATTATGACCACTCTTGCGATCGACACCTGCATCAGTAAAAATATCATAGCACACGAAATACTCAAGCTACGTAAACAAATCAACCTTTTTAGGGTAGATACATAATTTGACTTTCTTTTCGTACTAAAAGTTGCACAGTTTTGCCTATTGTGATTTTGTGTCAAATTTGTAATTGGACTCTTCCGTGTTTTGTCAGGTCGATTTTGAGGGTACCCTTATTTGAGCGGCGGTCACGTGATCCAAGTAAAAGACATCTTTTATCCAAAAAGTGATCCTCATAGTCAAGTGAACGGCCTTAACTGGCATATTAAGTTTTATTTAAATTAACCGGGAATAAATGCTATCATTTGGGTGCGAAATTTGTAGCAATATTTTTTTGGCCAAGTTTAGATGAGTTGTTTTAATCCTGAGTTTTGTTTTTGATGGAATATTCATCTTACACCATTACACAATTACATCTTGTGCAATCTGTAACGCTTTTTTTTCTTACTGAAGACAGACTATTGTTACAGGTAGGTTTCACAGTCTTCAGTGTAGGCCATGTCCGTGACTTCAATATTCAATAAAATGCCTTCTTTTATTTTGTCGTGAATTTTCACTGATCTGTGTCGAATGTCTTTGTAACTTACATATGAAAAATAAAGTTTGATCGAATTGAAGTCAAGTGTGTCCTACTTGCGAAAGAGGAGTGACGGTCGTGAAAACATGAGACAGATGATACAACGAAAAATTTAACAACAAGTCGCGTGAGGCGAATAACAACATTATTTTAGTCAAGTTGTCGAACTCACAGAATGAAACTGAACGCACATACTCGTAGTTTTGTCAGTCCACCGCTCGTGGCAAAGGCAGTGAAACCGACAAGCCATGCAGAATAGTGCGGTAGTGGTCGCGCTAAGCAGGATAACACGCTTTTTACATTTAGTCAAGTTTTGACTAAATGTTTTAACGTAGAGGGGGGAATCGAGACGAGGGTCGTGGTGTATGTGCGTGTGTGTGTCTGTGTGTGTAGAGCAATTCAGACTAAACTGCTGAACCGATCTTTATGAAATTTGACATGAGATTTCCTGGGTATGATATCCTTAGACGTTTTTTTCATTTTTTTGATACATGTCTTTGATGACGTCATATCCGGCTTTTCGTGGAAGTTGAGGCGGCACTGTCACGCCCTCATTTTTCAACCAAACTGGTTGAAATTTTGGTCGGGTAATGTTCGACGAAGCTCGGACTTTGGTATTGCATTTCAGCGTGGTGGCTTAAAAATTAATTAATGACTTTGGTCATTAAAAATCTGAAAATTGTAAAAAAAAACTTTTTTATAAAACGATCCAAATTTACATTTATTTTATTCTCCATCATTTTCTGATTCCAAAAACATATAAATATGTTATATTCGGATTAAAAACAACCTCTGAAAATTAAATATATACAAATTATTATCAAAATAAAATTTTCCAAATCAATTTAAAAACACTTTCAGCTTTTTCCTTGTCGGTTCCTGATTCCAAAAACATATAGATATGATATGTTTGGATTAAAAACACGCTCAGAAAGTTAAAACGAAGAGAGGTACAGAAAAGCGTGCTATCCTTCCCAGCGCAACTACTACCCCGCTCGTCTTGTCAATTTCACTGCCTATGCCGTGAGCGGTGGACTACGAATATACGGTCTTGCTGCGTTGCATTGCGTTCAGTTTAATTCTGTGAGTTCGACAGCTACTTGACTAATATAAATGTTGTATTTTCGCCTTACGCGACTTGTTTGTATGTCTATTCTTTATAACTTTCTGAGCTTGTTTTTAATCCAAACATAACATATCTATATGTTTTTTGAATCAGGAACCGACAGGGAATAAGATACAATTGTTTTTAAATTGATTTCGGAAATATCATTTTATTAATCATAATTTTCATATTTTAATTTTCTGAGCTTGTCTTTAATTCAAATATAACATATTTATATGTTTTTGGAATCAGAAAATGATGACGAATAAGATGAAAATATTTTTGGATCGTTTGATAAAAGTTACAAGTTTCCGATTGTTAATGACCAAACTTATTCATTACTTTTTTAAGCCACCAAGCTGAAATGCAATACCAAAGTCCGGCCTTTGTCGAAGATTGCTTTGCAAAAAATTACAATCAATTTGATTGAAAAATGAGGGTGTGACAGTGCCGCCTCAACTTTCACAAAAAGCCGGATATGACGTCATCAAAGACATTTATCAAAAAAATGAAACAAGTTTCCGGGGATATCATTTCCAGGAACTGTCATGTCAAATTTCATAAAGATCGGTCCAGTAGTTTAGTCTGAATCGCTCTACACACACACACACACGCACAGACAGACAGACAGACACACACACACACACACACACACGCATACACACATACACCACGACCCTCGTCTCGATTCCCCCTCTATGTTAAAACATTAGTCAAAACTTGACTAAATGTAAAAACGAATATTGTAACAAGAAGAAGAAGAAGAAGAAGAAGAAGAAGGAGAAGAAGAAGAAGGAGAAGAAGAAGAAGAAGAAGAAGAAGAAGAAGAAGAAGAAGAAGAAGAAGAAGAAGAAGAAGAAGAAGAAGAAGAAGAAGAAGAAGAAGAAGAAGAAGAAGAAGAAGAAGGAGAAGGAGAAGAAGAAGGAGAAGACACCCGTAGCACATACATCTCTGCCTTCCTAAGAGGCTTCATACCGCAGCATGTCTGGCTCTTAGGCTGGGCCTATACCGCGTCATGGCGTGACATTCCGCGTGTTTCCTTCCTTCTAAGAGGACGGTTTACTGATGGATTCCCGATAGCACAGTCGGTCATCTTCTTCGCACTGCTTTTCCTACGTCACAAACATGTATACATTCCGCGTCATCATCCCGATTCAAAGCGGGTGCGCTTCTTGTCACGTGTCACGTTTTTGCTCCGAGATTTCTACAGATCGAAAATATCTTTCTAGGAATGGATTTGCTCTTTTATTGTGCTTTGTACTGACACAGTTTCTCAAAAAGCAACTACTGTAGCAATACATTTAATCATACGGTTTGACTGATCGGGCCGGTTTTGTCAGGCACTGACCCAGTGACCTATTTCCGCAACTACTCCCGTATTTGATTTGGTTTCGAACCTGTGATTCCTATGTTAAAAGTGTGTATTGTTACATCAATAACATGATCAGAAAATGCTCATTTTTAAGAAGAATATTCCTGTTGGTTAAAGCCTATATTTTGTACGCCAGCAACAGAGTTCGAAACTACGAAACTTCGAAAGTGAAGCTACCGAGTCTCGACTTCCGGTTTTCGATTTCGGCGTTCGACTGCAGATTTGTGGGTTGATTTCGTCAGTTGGAACTTGAATAAGTCGACTTCACTTCAAAATATATCGTAAGTTTGACTCTAGTCAACGGGCAGTTTGTTACAATGACTTGATTATTCCTTACCATTACCCAGACGATGTTTCTGCAGTTTTAAGTCAGCTCTGTGGATAGTCATGTCTCCCTCCCCTTTTCTTCGGTAGTTTCAGATATCGGTTATTTTTTTAATTGTAAATATTGTTTGTATTATTCTTGTCAATCAGCAGAAGTGTTGCGTTTGATTAATAATCTGCTATATAGTTATGTTACAGCTTGAAGTTAAATGTTTGTGATTTTATTTTAAAAGCTGATCACAGATTACTGAGATTAGTGATTGAAATTGATATATACACCCTAAATAAGTAACTGCATTAAATTAATGGTACCCAATTATTCAATTTATTGATGTTTTGTGTGTTTCATATTCAGGCTCGATAGTTGACTCATCAGTATGGGTCGAAGGAAAGGAACATATGTTACGCCCGAAGTACCAGTGGCAGTTCTCACCTACAGTTTTAAAACGAGGCGACAAAACACACGGATGATGAACCTGCACCTGGGCAAGACATCTGAGACTAAACCCGACGAAGCCCTTGCAGACAGGGGAGACACAGTATCAGAGAGGGCAAAACAGGGTCCAACCTTTACTGCCCCTCCCACTCCCATGGAGGATGCATACACAAGTAATACCTTGTTTCTTTTGTGAGAAAGAAGGATTTTATTTTTAAAAAGGCGGAAGTCTTAAATGGGGTGGTGGGGGAGGGGGGTGGGTGGTGGTGGTGGTTGTGGTGGTGGTTTCACTGTACCAGTAACTGGTCAAAAACAAAGTAAGTTCAAGTACGTATAATTATAATCGTTTGATTTGATACAACACTTTTCAAATACAGTTAATATGACTGCCCCGCTTAACATTTTCTTTCACACAAAACTCCCAAACCAAAGAAGTGAAAACGAAATGTCCACGAAACAGGAACGCGATTCTGTTGGTTTTCTTTCGCAGCTTTCCCTCTTTTTAGGCATACTGGGTATGGTTTAGTGTTGTTGTTTTTTTTACGCAGCTTTCCCTGGGTATGGTTTAGTGTTTTTTTTGTTTTTTTACGCAGCTTTCCCTCTTTTTTGGCATACTGGGTAGGGTTTAGTTCAAGTTGTGTTGTTTTTCTTACGCAGCTTTCCCTCTTTTTAGGCATACTGGGTAGGGGTTTAGTGGTGTTGTTTTTCTTACGCAGCTTTCCCTCTTTTTAAGCATACTGGGTATGATTTAGTGGTGTTGTTTTTTCCAATGTTTTGTGAGTGGGTCTTATAAACTGCTCGTAATTAATTTGGATGTTTTCTAAATGATATATATATATATTTATACACAGGAAGACCTATTAAGAACATGATTGTTCATTTTGGACATTGAAGGTTGACTGGGCATACATAAACTAGCTGTTTGTCACTGCTATTTGGATCAACATTTCTTTTACAGATCCTTTTTCTTTATAACGGGATGCCAAACTCTTAAAATAAAGGTTAGCATAATTACATATCTAATTACTTTCGATTGTGTATTTGTTTATTTAATCTCCTGCTATATGTGATATACATACAATGTATAATTTCTGTTTCGATATATATGTCTTACTTTTAAGTTAGCTTCTACACATTATTTCTTTCTTACAGTCCCATGGCTTGGACTGGGAGTGAAGTAACTTCTGTGGAAGTTCCACTCATCAAGGCAGAAGAAGTGTTGGCTGAAGGAAAGAGTCAACGGGATGTTTATGCACTACCACTACAAATCGGTAAGAAATCTTTCTCATCACCTTGTTGAAAATAGCCTTATCAAGATCAAAAAGTATGTTAGTTGTTACACTCACATAGATGAAAATTAAAAGTTTCAGACACAAGTGTGGGTCAGTGCTGTTTCAGTAGCATCATCATTTTATGGATCTAGCCACAGTGGTATATGCACATTTTACAAAGGTTTTAAGGTAAACTCCCTCCTGGAGCAACTCTATACAGAGCCATGGATCTGTCCAGTTTTTAAGTTAACACAGGATAAGAGAATGTCAACAATCTACAGTCAGACTCCTTCCTATGCAGAGGGCTTAACATAACGATGCACTGATGGGTTTGTTTTTCAGGTAAGCAGTCTGTACTGGATCCAGCACTGGTGACAGTCTCCTTCCACCAGATGGTGACAGCACTGTGGATACTGGAACAACGTCCCCTGCATAAGATGTGAGAGTTAACTTTTTTTAAGGGTCATTCCAATAGATAACTTGAGTATTACCACAAGAAAATGAGAGTCCCTGTGATTGTGGTTAATGGGTGAACATGAATTTTCTGCACCACATGTATGGTGTTCTGTCATTCACAAGTGAAGAAATTCAGTCTTTCTGAAAATAATCTTTTGCTGTAAGTTGTAGTCATAAGACTAAGTACCGCCTGGTGTAACTATCATATCCACAGCTTTAAATAAAAAAAAAGATGATTGATTTGGGGCATTTTGTAAGTACATGAACTAGTTTGTATGCTTAAAGTAAACAGGGAAAGATTGACTGCCACAATTTAGGCAACTGCTACTCGTGATAATAGCAAAATCATTACTTGATATTTCACAGCAAGATGATGATTGCTATTACTGTTAAACTTTAATGATAATGACTTGACATGTCTTTACTGATTATATTATTCGTGTAGACATAACTTTTAAGTCACTGTGTGTTGACTTCTGCTCTCGGTGTGCATCTAGGGATATGGTTTCTCCAGTGTTGGAAGCAGTACAATAATTAAATGTTTGTGGTAAAATTGAAACGGTAAAGTCAGTATTTGAAGTTGTTTACACTTTTTTGACTGTGTCTTGCTGTTTTTATCATACTTTCAGTTTACATTTCATGTCTCTTGTTTTCTTTCAGTGGATTTATTCTGTCACAGCTCCAGGCCAAAAGGAAACACTTGGTAATTAGGCATATCTATTTGAGGTATTTACAAATTTGCTGACACAGTTTTTGTTTGTTACTGCATTGCCTATGGCATGCACACAAATAAGGTGTGTCTTTTTCTTACATTCTTATTGCACCTTTGATAATCCTCACGAGTAAGTCTGGTTCAAGAACCATTAAGAACCTGAGATGAGGCACACAACAAAAGATCTGAGCATTAAAATGATTGTCTGTTTCAGTATGCATCTACAGTGAAACCCCCCTTTTAAGACCTTCAAAAATCTGAGAAAATCAGGTCTTAATAAAGAGGGAGTCTTTAAATGGGGGTAAATTGACACAGGTTATGAACAGAAAGTCTAAGAAAACAGGGTCTTCAAATAGAGGAAGTCTTAAAAGGGGGGTTCCACTGTAATGGTCTTGCACAAACAAAACACTGGCTTGCTTGAGGATGAAACATAAACATCAGCTGATCTGAACATTCTACACCAAACAATGCAGACAATCAGAGCAAGGTGTGTCAGAGCCTATTTTCTCTGATTTTTCTTAAAAGAAAGAAAGCTGTCAAAAAAATATCCTACATGTTCTCTTTACACCCAGTCTCTGTTTTCTGCTTAAAGAATGGAGAACAACTTTGGAAAAAAAAGTTTCTGGTTTAACTCATTGTCTCCCAGGTACGGAAAAATCCGTACCGCTGGTCTCGGCTAAAAAATCCTTGGTCAACATAGGTGGGGTAGAAAGTGTTAAGCATAGGTATGTTCCTGGAATAGACAAAGACACGTACATCATTAATTACAGTTGTACATGTGATGTGGAGCCTCTCAAGTGAGTGAACGCATTCTATGAAAGGATATGTTCTGTTATATTTTTGCTTATTACTATTATCTGTACCACAATGTACCTGTTATGACTGGTCTGTATGGACACTTTTGGCTGGTTTCATCCCCAACAGTTTTGTTTTATAAGGTGTAATACTTGTACATGTAGTTGCATTTATTTCTTTATAAAATTGTATGAGAGAACAAAAAAGCATGCTTTGATTTTCAAGCTTTCTCGGTTGCACAAAGGTACACATGATGTATTACCTAGGACAAGAACAGGTTTACATGTTCACAAGCACAGAAGATCTGTCTATAGTATATACATAGCATATTGCAGTGTTTTTTCATGAGAGTGAAATGCCTGACACAATTCATATCTTTTCAAACAGGGCTATGCAGTGTACCTGACGCAGGGGCTCACTGGGGAGAACCAAACACAGAAAGTGTGCATCACAAATGGCATCAGATGAATTTTGACAGCTCATGTAAAGGTTTGTTTTTTTCTGTGTCAGGAAACTTGCCAGCGGCAATAAACTGGATTTAAGTTTTATCATTAGCAGATGCAGTACATGTTGTAGTATTGAGTTCACTTCAGCAAGGCACAGTCAATCCCAGGAAAATCCTTTGGCTTACCGCCTGATATCTGGCCAGGCTTTTGCATGAGCTAAGGAGATCCCTACGCATGAACAAATTCCCAAAAGCATAATTCTGTTTTCTTGTGCATAGTGAGTCTTTTTATGAATTAATTTTCACACATTGCCACAAGTGTCATTCTGGCAATTATTCCTAATACACACAGAAAACAATCACAATGTTGACTGTTAGTGTGTGTCAGATCAAAGATGGTGAAATTGCATCATTTACATGGAAAGCAATGTGCCTTTAACTACTTTAGTATGACATGGATGCTTATTTTGAGCTTCGTAAGATCAGCACCATTCGCCGCACACTCTCCTCTCAAACAACTAACACTCTTGTCTGTGCCTTTGTTCTTTCTAAACTTGACTACTGCAACTCTCTTCTCTCTGGCTGTCCTCTGTACCTCCTGCATAAACTACAAAAAGTCCAAAACTCGGCAGCACGCCTCATTCTCAAAGCACGAAAACGAGATCACGCAACACCACTTCTTCACACACTGCACTGGTTACCTATTCAAGCCCGCATTGACTACAAACTGTCCACCCTCTGCTTTAACTTCTTTTCTGGCTCGTCTCCTGCTTACTTCTCTGAACTCCTCACCGTCTATTTTCCAGCAAGACAACTCCGTGCCTCTTCTGACTGTCGCATCCTTACCATTCCACACACCAAAACCAAAACATACGGACAACGCACTTTTACTTTCTGCGCTCCCACACAATGTAATTCTCTCCCCTTTCACATCCTCCACTCTCAGTCACCCCAAGCATTCAAACGAGCACTTAAAACGCACCTCTTCAAGAAATACAACCCCTGATTTTGTTTTCTCAGTCCATCAGTAGGCTACATGTAGTGTATTTGTTGTTTTAGTGATAATGTAATGTATATAAACATCTACGACTGTTTTCAGCATTGTTGATAACATGTTCTGTTTGATTAAGGGTATTCAGCTGATATTTCCTTGTTTTTTTACTACCTATTTTATTCATGTTTTTATTACTTAGTTAGTGGAAGAATCTTTTGTAATGTATGTTTGATGGTGTATGCTTTTAATTAAGCGTTGTTGACTATGAATGTAGATGTAAATGCTTGTATAACTGTGTTTTAATTTTAAATGTGTCAAGCGCAAAGAGCATAATTGTAAAGTTATGATGTTGCGCTATATAAATGCTCATTTATTATTATTATTATTATTATTATAAGGGGAAATTGTTTGCTACAAGTAGAATAGCAGACAAAAACTATGACACTTTGGGACTTACATGAATGTGTATATAATTTACCTCCTTTGATTTAAAGTGGCAAGCATTAGTTTGAGAAGTGTAATTTGAAAATTGAAGAGATGATTATCCCAAATTAGCATTTGTTTTATTGTGATATAAGTTTAACACCTACAATCTGAAAGAAGTCCATGTACCATACTATGATTTTTGACTGATTTGCCACTTTGTACAAGTATTCTGGCCACAAAACAACAACGATTTGGACAGGGGGACCATATCCCTCCAAGTGCATTACCTTTTTGAATAGAGTGTGCTTAAGTTCGAGACAGGATTTTCTTTTGTGGGTCTAACCTCATAAGAATTGCCAAGTACATGTGGTTTTTCCCCAGCATTTTTGAGAGTGTGTATGATATGAATATTGTGTTTCATTGGTGCTTTTCACACAGGTGGCAGGACGTTCCACAACTGAGAGCCAACAGGACAACAGTCAACTGACCCCATACGCTGAGGAGTACCAAGAGGCTTTCATCTCCAATGTGATGTGCACAAGGAGTTTTCAACTGGGAGGATCAAAGACTATTTCAGCTGAGAGTTGTGGCAAATCCAAACTAGGTGTCAGAAGTTCATGCATGATAGTGTTAGTTCTCAGTTCTGCACATGTACATGATCAGGGTTTAGCCTGGAAGAAAAAGACAATGGGACATTTGTCCCCCCCCCCCCCCTCAACCAAATTCTAATGGGACATTACATAGCTGAAGGCAAAACGCGTAAAGCAGGCTAGGCGGTCCAAAAATGCTTTTTTTGAAAAATGCAAAATACACTAGCTTAGTTCCATTTGGTGCCATCTGATGATATGCGAATGTGCCACAGAAAAAAAAATCCTGCAATCCATGTCAGAGTTCGGTGGATTATAGAAACACGAAAATACCCAGCATGCTTCCTCAGAAAGCAGCGTATGGCTGCCTAAATGGTGGGGGTAAAACAGTCATACACGTAAACATCCACTCACGCAAAAAACATGTTTGTACGTGGGAACGCAGAAGAAGAAGAAAAAGACTGTCTACTGTACATTTCTAGTCAGCCGTCTCTCAGCCATGGCTAACTGAGCCAACTCTTTCCAACACTGATTTATCAATAGCAAATGTATCTGCTGCCATGCTCCTCATATCATGTGATGGCTTTGATACCTTTACCTTCAACAAGAAAATACAATAGAACTAATGTTGCATGAGTACAAATAACAAACAGCTATCATAGAGATGTTAAACTTACTCAAGATCAATACACAGATAAAGGTAAAGGGCTGCTCCAGGAAAAGCGTAAAATATATAACGTTTTGCTTAAATATAACATTGGTGCATTGGTCTAGTGGTAATATTCGTTGGCCCCAAGTCTGATGTTTGAATTACAGTCATGGCAATATTCTTTTTTCTTTTTGGTCGCTTTGAAAAGAAGTTTGCTCAACCTAGATAAGTTGAGAGCGAAAACGAAAGTACCATGCGGGAATGACACAGTGAGGTGGGGATATAAGGATGCCTTCATAGACAGCCACTCAAACCCTCGGGTAGTTGGAGAGCAACCTCAGCTTTAATCCGTAGAGAGCACTTTGAAAGAAGAAGCTAGCCTAGCTTCCTTGTTGCAATTACTTATTTAAGATTTAAAATTTGTGGGAAAACATATTTAGTCTTCCTGCAATACTAACAAAACTGATGTACATGTATTAGAAATCATTCTCCCTCGCAAAAGAGCCAAGGATTATTTTGCAGAAGTGATCACGGTGATTCCTATAGTTGTAAATGCTGGCATTGGTTCCTATAGAAGACAGGAAACTCAAATCACCTCTACTTTCCGAGGTAAAAAAAAAACGTCTAAAACTTTGTCTGCAAAGGATTTTTTTTTAGAAAAATACAAGTAGTTATCTGTAGGAAACATGGTCACAGGCATTGTCAAGGTCCATCTGGGGGATGCAAAGTCTATGACACGAGGCATTCTGGTCTAAAAATAAAACACGTTTACCCCAAGACTACTGAATTGCTTGTAACAAGGAATTGGAGCTGTTTGTTGTTCAACTTCTTGTGAGATCTATATAATTGTGATTTTAATGAATGTGTGTGTGTGTCTATGATTAGTGAGCTTTTTTGTCATGTTTTTGTTTGTTTGATTAGTTTATATTTTGTTCTTTAGTCTTCTTTGGTGGTGGACGTGCACTTTACCTTGAAGATTTTTGGCTGAGGATACTTGTAATTTATGATTGATTGTAACTCAAGTGTGGTTGGTTGTTGCGTACAATGTTTGCTTGTTGTATGTAGTTTTTAAGTTTATGTATTTCTCTGCAAGTCACTGAATAGTGGTGCATGTATTTGATGAAGGACCGGCACGGTTGGCCTAGTGGTAAGGCGTCCGCCCCGTGATCGGGAGGTCGTGGGTTCGAACCCCGGCCGGGTCATACCTAAGACTTTAAAATTGGCAATCTAGTGGCAACTCCGCCTGGCGTCTGGCATTATGGGGTTAGTGCTAGGACTGGTTGGTCCGGTGTCAGAATAATGTGACTGGGTGAGACATGAAGCCTGTGCTGTGACTTCTGTCTTGTGTGTGGCGCACGTTATATGTCAAAGCAGCACCGCCTGATATGGCCCTTCGTGGTCGGCTGGGCGTTAAGCAAACAAACAAACAAACAACAGATTTGATGAAGGTGCTCCCAGCTTAACAGAGGATGTGTGTGGGAGAGGGTGAAAAGTTAGAGTAGCAATTAATTTGCTTCTGATTCATATTATGTATGGTGAAGGTGAGTCGTATAAGTATTTGCTCTTGGTTTAAACAGAACTTTATTCAATTTTAATCATGACAAGAACAATGCATGGATGATTACATACTCAAGCATATAATGCTTGTTTTAAGCAATCATAGTAATTACAAAACAAGGGTTAGCATGATGGTGGAATAAATACATTTATTTGCTCTTGATGCTGAAGGTTCAATGGATTACTACCTATTGCCTAGTTTTCATTGAAGTCACTGCATTTAGTTTTTCTACATCAACTTTTTTGCTTGACTTCTAACTTTTAGTGATTGAATATTCTGAAGTTGAAATATAAGATGCAAGCATTACTGTGTGGAAGTGCCACTATCGGATGCTATTTTGTTGTATAATGTACCCATTTTGTACAGAATGTACTAAACTACCTGTTAAAACAATACAGACAAATAAATGCTGCCAATCTTAACACATGTGCTACGTTTTATTAATTACTCTCTCTCTCTCTCTCTCTCTCTCTCTCTCTCTCTCTCTCTCTCTCTCTCTCTCTCTCTCTCTCTCTCTCTTTCTCTCTCTCTTTCTCTCTCTCTCTTTCTCTCTCTCTCTCTCTCTTTCTCTCTCTCTCTTTCTCTCTCTCTCTTTCTCTATCTCTCTCTCTCTCTCTCTCTCTCTCTCTCTCTCTCTCTCTCTCTCTCTCCTGGTCCAGTAACTTTAAGGGACAGACCTTCCCGTGTAAATAGTTCTGTTCGCCATCTCGGATCTGGTCAGGCTTTTACATGGGGTAAGATAAGATCAGATAAGAAAACTTTAATGTCTATTTTAATTTTACATAAACATGGACATTAATTTGTCTGTTGGCACCACATCGCATTTCTAATAACACAAGCACACGATCATAAAGCATAATGGAACATAAGCACAGTACTAAGATCAAGGTATCACATGAGCATTTAAACAATGAGCATCATATATATCACAGTCACCGACGCTCATAAACACAACAGACACAAACAGTTGCATATAACACACACACACACACACACACACACACACACACACACACACACACAGTCCAGCGCGGCTCCCCAAAGTGCGCGTCCCTGCGTCTTATGCACTAGAAGCCGAAATCACGTACTACACTGTGTATAAATTCAGTGAGGAGGTCCCGGGACGCACTACACCTTCTAAGAGCGGGTCCCTGGACGCATCACACTTCCGCTATCGTGCGTGCTATAGGCACTCTTTTCAGACTGTAGTCGTGAGTCAAGTATAATGCACGCACAACTGAATATCAATTTCACGCCGGATCGAACGAATTGGAAAAGAGTGTGTGTGTTCCTTTAACAATGTATAGTTAGAGTGTCCTCTTCGAATAACTATTCTGATGAAAAAAGACACTTCATATCACACGAATCGCGACAACAATGCATTATATGAAAACAGGTAGTTTGGGGACCATGGACTCTTGGGACCCTCTAAAACTACGGCCGTCCCAGGTCAGTCAGTGACCACCCTAAGGTCAAGAGGAGCCGGTGTTGACCCGGCGGGATGCATTATATGGTTGACTCGAGTGGCTGCACGCCTCGGGACATACTTGAGATCATGTCACTCAGACGCTAAAATTGCAGTTGGCCCCTACTTCCCATACCAAGTACAGATAACTTCCCACTCAGTGGGCTCCATCAGCCTCAGCTGCACTGACTCGTTACCGTTAGCAGGAGTAAAATGTTGTGTGTGACTGCAGTTTGGGCTCCGTTTGTCCAAATTATGTCTGATAACTCTCATTGTTCTTACAGCAGCAAGCTGGCTTCAGGATTTTGCTTGGATTATGTTCATTAGTTTTTCGTATAGTTGTGTTGCAAAGCATTTTTACGTCTTATCCTGTTATTCGAGTCCTGTTTGCATCAATCTGGTTGTTTTCTGACCGGACCTCCCGTCAGCGCTCCAATCCCTCATGCTTCACTGAATTGCGGCACACCATGAACCGTAAAAGGGATTCAGTGTACAATCCAGCCGATTATGTTTGAAATGTGATGTGCGTGTGTGTGTGCACGGTGTGTGCGTGTGTGTACCTTGACGGGACTGATGATGATCCATCCACGGTAACACATACATCTATTCACGCGTCACAGTTATACTATGTCAGTGAGGCGTTGCAGCCGTTGTTATCTTTTGACGAGGTCATAGTGCGCATTTACAACAACATGTTGTTGAAGTTCAGTTTTAGTCTTGACCCAGACCACACACACATGCACACACACACACACGGCACACACACACACATACACACACACACACACGCACACACACACACACACTCACATACACACACACACACGCACACACACACACTCACACACACACATACACACACACACACAAACACACACACACACACACACACACATTGGTATCACAACTCTGTTTTGTGCCGTTCACTGCACATGTTTAAGATAACCTTGATTTGGACACTATAACTATGAATGTCGATTAATGCTCCGAAAATAATGGATAGTTGTTCATGGCAGTCCATAGAGAAGAATTTATAGTTCTGAGGTGTGCAATGTGAAGACGGCAACACCAGTGGCCATCACCGTAGAGTGTATAACCAGTGAAAGACTGCAATCAGCTTTCTCTCTCTCTCAGTGTCTCCAAAGACTATAGAGAAAACAACAACTGCATGTTCTTGTCATCTCTATCTTTCTCTCTTGGTGTTGTCTTTGGCCGTACACGCAAAATATCACCAGCGTTTGCTTGCTGTGTGTGTGTGTGTGTGTGTGTGTGTGTGTGTGTGTGTGTGTGTGTGTATGTGTGTGTGTGTACATGTGTGTGTGTGTGTGTGTGTGTGTGTGTGTGCATGTGTGTGTGTGTACATGTGTGTGTGTGTGTGTGTGTGTGTGTGTGTGTGTGTGTGTGCGTGCGTGCGCAGGCTTCTGGACAATAATAAGAATGTGTATCTATATGTGCGCGAGTGTTACTTGACCGGACACTGGTACTCGTCCGAGGGATTGAAAGTGTTGGTAGTCATTAAGTAACTGTTAATAAGTGCATGTCTTTTATTCAAATGTACATTTTAGATATTCTAATTTTACGTGTACAATACAGTCTACGCTGAGCAATTATAAATCATTTTAAGTTTGATTACGGAAAAGGGAGACGAGAGAAAGCATACAAAGGAAGATAGTGTGTGTGTGCGCGTGTTTGCGAACGAGCATGCGTGCGTGTGCGTGTGTTAATGTGGGTGTGTGTATCCTGAGTGATTGCAAAACATGCTGTGGATCTTTCTAGTGGAATTTTAAACTGTTATCGACTCGATTGAGATGTTATTTATGTTTTAAACCGCCTGACACTACAAGGCAATTGTCTGTGTGTGTGTTGACAAATGTGATATTTGTAGGCCTAGGCCTATACTAGTGATTACTGTGTGTGATACATGAAATGTGATATGAATGCTGTTTTTATATGTTATACTCTTACTTTCTGCCTATGTCTTAATCCCAAGCGCAAGACAAATTCTTCTATGTGGAAATTGAAGCCAATAAAATTTGAGTTGAGTTGAGTTGAGTTGTGTTTTCATAAGGACATTTAAATGAGTCTTTGAGTGTGTGTGTATGTGTGGGAGCAAAGACGAAGTACACCCAGTGACGAATCACAAACATAGCTATAAAACTATGGACACTTCAAGTAATGAACAATGCTTTATTCAATTTTGTTTTCATGACAAACCAGCAACATCACAAGCATCAAACTATCCCCAACTTTGGACAAAGAACCCCTGGGGTAAACAAGAATCAACTCAATTCGTACCAGTAGAAGTGTACTATATGTATGAAAACAAAGCAATCACAGAAGGGAACAAGAACGCTGGGAATTCAAAACACTGAACAACAAATGAATAATCAAATGACCAAAATGTGAGTAGACACTTAAAATACTGTACTATGGTAGCATACTGACAATTTTTTACGAACAGTCTTGTGTACTAACAATTTGATACTGTTGATGAAAAAATGAACCAGAAACAAATGAATGGAAACACTGACTTGAAAGAAACGTTACTGTTTGAAAGTTGTGTTTTTTTGTGACACATTCTTTAGGGATATGATAGGTGTCAACCTCTTTAATGGTCAAAACAAAAAGGGGAGCGGTTTTTGAATCAATTATGAGTGGTTTCACTACATTAAAGGCCCAGTCTGCCTCAAACTGCAGAACGATTTAAATCTTCTCACAAAAAAAGCAGTTCTAACCTTATGGAACACACTTGCAATAGCATATAATAGCATTACATGACACCGTTTGTTTAAATGGCTATTTAGCTTGCGTAAACCACACACCAGAGTTCGTGGTTTATTTTACCTGTGAGCCATCGTGAACCCGCGTCACACTTTCCTTTCTTTTTTCACAATCTCGTCGTCAGTTTGTGATTTCAATGGGACTTGCTGTATCTGCAATAGCATGGTATTGTGTACCTCTGAATCTAAAATGCAACAAACGACTGTGAGTCACACAAACTTATCGGCGGCGTCTGGCTTTAAAGAAGCAAGCAATATGCAGAACGTTTGTCTGGACCTGCTTCCGGGCTCCCTTTTTTTAAACTTTCAAAACTTCGAGTTGTACTGATCTTCTCTTGATGAATAAAACAAATCTTTTATGATTTATGAATGTTTGTGTTACAAGCTGTCTATTCATTATCAAGATGTTAAAAGTTAGTTTGAAAAATGCTCGCTCTTTACAGAGGGCACATACGATGTTCTCTAGCGGTGAGTGTTTAAATGAAAGGGTGTTTGTACTGTGTGAAAAAAGCCAGACAGTGTCTGTGACCAGAAACTGATGGTTTACGTGAAGCTGAGTGTGCATTCTGGATAACCTTTCAGGCGTATAAGAAATCTAAAAGTTCAAGACATTTTCTGTTCTTAAATACTCAAGAAAGCCATATTAAGTAACCTGTTTAGCCATAAAGAGTAACATAATCTCAATCATGGATGGGCAATTGATCATACTTTTCCCCCCCAATACATAGCAGGGATGAAACAATATCCATGTGAGCAAATCTAAGAAAATAACGAGCCCAACAGAAATTTCACTAGCTCAATACTAACACACATGTATGACACCCACATATTATGACACAATGTATCGATTGGAGATTGGATTTCTCTTCTTTGAGTCATGTGACGTCAGAGGCCGACAAAACTTTATAATTTGGCGTTTCAGGTTGACCGAAACTTTAAAGGAACTACAAAACACACGTACGTCATGTGTTTGATTGCATGTGTGTGTGCTGTTCAATGTCAAAACAACAACAAAGTCAGTACATGACGTGTGTTTTGTAGTTCCTTGGAAGTTTCGGTCAACCTGAAACACCCAAATATGAAGCAAATGTGTTTGATTGCATGTCAGTGTGTGTGTGCTCGTTCAATCGTCAAAACAACAACAAATTCATAGTACCTGAAAGGAATTCGATCGATACATAAATGTTATTTGCGTGTTTGACCAAAATATGACATTTTACACAGATCTCGACAGTCATTGTTCACCTCGACCGCTAGCGCGGTCTCGGAGAACAATGACTGTCTCGATCTGTGTAAAATGTCATATTTTGGACACGCAAATAACGTATGATGATAGTATTTATACACACAAACAAGAAAAGCAAATGCTTATACGACTCTCCTTTGTCATGTCCATTAAGGTTTTGTAGGTCTTAAAAAGAGGATTCCACTACCTATGACTTTCACCCCCCCCCCAAAAAAAGAAAGAGCCAGCTTCATAAAATGATGTTCAAGAGGGGTCAACCAAACTAGGCTCGCGTTGGTAAATTACCAAACCCTTGCACGTGTTCACAGTTTTAAAGCTCTAGCTTCAAAAGCACATGAGCTAACACCAATGTTAAGTTAATATGAATCGAACATGACCCCCTGTGACCCCAAAACTTGAAGAAGGTCAAACAAACTAAAATCAAGTGTGTAGATTATCAAACCCAAGAAGTGTGCATAGTAGCACAGCTCTAGCTCCAAAAACATCGGAGATAACCTCAACGTTAAGTTTTTTATGAAACAAACATGACCCCGCTGTGACCCCCAGGGTCAACCAAACTGAGGTCACTTCGTGAGATCATCAAACCCTAGAAGTGTGCAAAGTTTCTGAGGTCTAGCTTTAAAAACTTTCGAGATAACCTCAACGTTAAGTTTGTTGTCCACGGACAGACGGCCGGCCGGCCATACAACCTAACACATATGAATCCTCCCCCATTACTCAGGTGAGTCAAAAAGTGACACTATGATCGTCAAATGGGCTGCTGTCAGCAATGAATACGGTTTTGAAGCTGTTTTTTCTTGCCTGATTGATTGAATCTTAGCCACTGTTAAAGAATTCGGAGAGCTGACAAGTGTGCCACACGGTCAAGAAAAATGCCCGCAGCAGAATGGAAAGTTCAAATAAAGTAACACAGGCATGGATATATAATCCTGTGATAATGATAGTTTTTAGCGTTAAACTTTTAACCTATTTGGAATCATGTTACTATTCCTGTTAGTGTCCTTTTGCGTGCGCGAGTGTAGTATGCTTCGTATGGTATTTTTATCTGTTGTCTTATTATTTGTTTTGTCTTTTAATGTGCACCACACTGAAATTTCTCTGTATGAGATAATAAAGTATTCGTATTCGTATTCGTATTCGTAAAATATGAACACCCTGACGAAGGCCACGAGGCCGAAATATTGGTGAAAACGTGAAGGCTTGTTTTGTTTATTTTTTCCATATATGTTTATATATAAACTTTTCCTGTTTAACCTTTTCAAAATTAGATCTAACTTGTTCGCGTATCCATTTCTGGATCTGCAGGCTGGTACAGAGTTACCTCCCTTTAGGCTTTTTCAAATTTCCCTTGTTTTAACCTAATTTCTTGGTTAAAACTTGTCTAAATTTCTAAATTCTTTCTTAATAAATATCAATTCTACACTTTGGCCTTAAATCAAAGTGTTTCCCTTCACAGATATCCTCTTGGGGTTGTCAGATGAGGGTAGTCTCCCATGCCAACAGAAGCTACCATTCAGAGAATGGTTTGCTTCTTAGTTGGATACCATGGGTTGACAACTCTCGCCATCAGTACCACCTGACCACTGATGAGACACAATAGTGTCGAAACACGTGTCTGGTCTAGGTACAAATACAATGGTCCTCCTCAGGACTAGATTACCTTGCGATACGTCCCCCACAAAGGGACTTTGCTCTGTAAATCTCGGTCCCCCTTGAGGAGGGTCTGATGCTCCCAATAGGCTGTCTGTGAAGGGATACTTATTCTCTCTCTATCTCTGCTAAGAGATTTTAACAAATCTCGGAAGAAAGTCTCTGCTGACTTTCAATTGTTTCTTTCACAATTTCTGATGTTTTATAATGTGGTCACCGTGAAAGTTGCATCGCCTTCAAAGCGATCCAATTGAATAAAGCAGAAAACTTCTTCTTTACCAAGTCCTGTGTTGAACAGCAGTGAAAAGTTGACCGCTTTTCCTGTTTAACCTTTTCAAAATTAGATCTAACTTGTTCGCGTATCCATTTCTGGATCTGCAGGCTGGTACAGAGTTACCTCCCTTTAGGCTTTTTCAAATTTCCCTTGTTTTAACCTAATTTCTTGGTTAAAACTTGTCTAAATTTCTAAATTCTTTCTTAATAAATATCAATTCTACACTTTGGCCTTAAATCAAAGTGTTTCCCTTCACAGATATCCTCTTGGGGTTGTCAGATGAGGGTAGTCTCCCATGCCAACAGAAGCTACCATTCAGAGAATGGTTTGCTTCTTAGTTGGATACCATGGGTTGACAACTCTCGCCATCAGTACCACCTGACCACTGATGAGACACAATAGTGTCGAAACACGTGTCTGGTCTAGGTACAAATACAATGGTCCTCCTCAGGACTAGATTACCTTGCGATACGTCCCCCACAAAGGGACTTTGCTCTGTAAATCTCGGTCCCCCTTGAGGAGGGTCTGATGCTCCCAATAGGCTGTCTGTGAAGGGATACTTATTCTCTCTCTATCTCTGCTAAGAGATTTTAACAAATCTCGGAAGAAAGTCTCTGCTGACTTTCAATTGTTTCTTTCACAATTTCTGATGTTTTATATATATATATATATATATATATATATATATATATATATATATATATATATATATATATATATTGGTTTTGGAACGGGAAATGTCACAATAATGTTTGTTGGCAGAATCTATATTCAAATACACTGTCTTGTTCCCTCTATAAGAGGTAAAAGCTAATACACTGGCAGTGTCCCCAAACAACCAGATCTCTGGCGATAAAACTAGTTCATAACGCACATGATAACATTCTTGAAACACAAATCCAACATTTGAGTTGTATTTTTTCTCTCCTTTGGCTGGCTCCTTTCAGACTGAACAGGGCGTGGAAGAGCAACACCATATTCGAAAACAATTTCAAGCTCTTCAACTTTCTAGTTGTCTTCATTCTGTTGTAGAACTTCTACTGCTACTGCTACTGCTAGTATATGACGTAAGCAATGCCAGAAAGAAGAATTCAGGCATTAGAGCGCCTGACAAAGCCGCTATGTATCTCACACAAAGAGTTCAAGACCAACAACTATGCGTTGACCTTGGTCAAAGGCATTGGTGGTACCTCTCCTGGCATCCCTCAGAAGACCAAAGTCGGTGTGGTTCTGCCGTTTCATGAGGTTTGACGCCCTCTCCATAATCATAGTTTTGTTCATACTGCTTAGCATGGTCAATGGGGGATGCAGACGACTAAGCATGAGCTGGTCCGACAATGTAAAGGACTGGTCGCAGATGAATTTTCCTTATCTCCTTTTGATAGCCACGCACCAACAGAAGAGCCTGGAGAAGGATGTTTTCCTCTTCTGCCTTGTCTCAGTCAGTCAAGGACCGTCGATGACGATGATGATGTAAACCATGGTTCTTTGGTTTGGCCGAATCAGAGTTACTCCTTCCCAGGAAGTCTGAAGCCGAACAACACGCATGATTTAGTCAGAGCAAGTATCATAGAAAACAAGTTACAACAGTAAACCAAAAATCCTAAATGAATTATTTCCTACTATATGTATCCTTAATTATTTCATCCTTTACTTTTGTATTTTGAGGGCTATGAGTTAAAGGCACCGTCAGCTTCCCGTAACCCATCACAGACACTGTCAGGTTTTTACACAAACACCATTTCGTTTAAACAATCGAAATCACCGCTTGAGAACATCCTAGGTGCCCTCCGTAAAAAGCGAGCAATTTTCAAAGGATTTATTTTTGCGCGGAAAGCCGGATTGTCTGTACAGACAATCATGGGACGCCTCGTTTTGGTGTTAGACCGTACTTTTAAAATCTAAATAATAAATTGACAGCTTGTTACACAAACATTCTTAAATCATAAAAGAATTCTTTTTTCATCAAGACAAGATCAGTACAATTCGAAGTTTTGAAAGTTTGAAACAAGTCGCGTAAGGCGAAAATACAATATTTAGTCAAGTAGCTGTCGAACTCACAGAATGAAACTGAACGCAATGCCATTTTTCAGCAAGACCGTGTATACTCGTAGCATCGTCAGTCCACCGCTCATGGCAAAGGCAGTGAAATTGACAAGAAGAGCGGGGTAGTAGTTGCGCAAAGAAGGATAGCACGCTTTTCTGTACCTCTCTTTGTTTTAACTTTCTGAGCGTGTTTTTAATCCAAACATATCATATCTATATGTTTTTGGAATCAGGAACCGACAAGGAATAAGATGAAAGTGTTTTTAAATTGATTTCGACAATTTAATTTTGATAATAATTTTTATATATTTAATTTTCAGAGCTTGTTTTTAATCCGAATATAACACATTTATATGTTTTTGGAATCAGCAAATGATGGAGAATAAGATAAACGTAAATTTGGATCGTTTTATAAATTTTTATTTTTTTTTACAATTTTCAGATTTGTAATGACCAAAGTCATTAATTAATTTTTAAGCCACCAAGCTGAAATGCAATACCGAAGTCCGGGCTTCGTCGAAGATTACTTGACCAAAATTTCAACCAATTTGGTTGAAAAATGAGGGCGTGACAGTGCCGCCTCAACTTTCACGAAAAGCCGGATATGACGTCATCAAAGACATTTATCAAAAAAATGAAAAAACGTTCGGGGATTTCATACCCAGGAACTCTCATGTCAAATTTCATAAAGATCGGTCCAGTAGTTTAGTCTGAATCGCTCTACACACACACACACACACACACACAGACACACAGACACACACACGCACATACACCACGACCCTCGTTTCGATTCCCCCTCGATGTTAAAATATTTAGTCAAAACTTGACTAAATATAAAAAGAAAAGCCTGGAAGCGTGTCACGCTAAATGTGTTTCGCGTAGCAGACAAATGTTCTGCATAGCGCCAGTTTCTTTGAACAGCCAACCGCCACCGCTCAGTTCATGTGATTCGCAGTCGTTTGTTGCGTTTTTGATGCAGAGGTACACAATAACGTATAACGTATTACAGATACAGCCAGTCGCACTGAAATAACACACTGACGTCTAAATTGTGAAAAAAAGGAAAGTGGATCACACGGGTCCACGATGGCTCAGGGGTTAGATAAACCACACAAAAATGAATTCTTTAAAAATTGCTCGCTCTTTACAGAGGACACCTAGGATGTTCTCAAGTGATTAAATGAAAGGGTGATTGTACTGTGTGTAAAAGCCTGATAGTGTATGTGATGGTTTACGGGAAGCTGAGTGTGCCTTTAAGTCAAACTGTATTTCTATACTTAAAATCCTATCTGCTTTTTTGGTTTGTTTGGTCTGTGCCCAACGTACAACTGATTGGTTCTTTCTCATGCATTTATAGCGGCAATTCATTTTGAGTTCTAATTGTTATGCGAACATTGATTTTCTTAGCTATGTGCCTTTCTCTTTTAATGTGCTGCGTCTAACTGGTGGGAGTTTTCTCTGGTGGCTTGGGAGGCATCTTTAGTGGGGTTTTTTAAGCCTTAAGGCTAGGTGTCAAGCTGAACAGGATTTCCCTACATAATAATCCTTTCTCTTTTCTGTTCCAATTCAAACTTTTTTTTGTATCCAGGGTTTTCCCATCCAGCCCGCTTGGTGCTTTGATTGATAAATTCAATTGCAGGGTTAGACACCACACCGTAGGGTATCACAATTTGAAAGCGGATAAAATATGTTGTATTTGATTACTCCCACAAGGTTGATTGTTATGACATTGATTGTGGACTAACTGGGCCAAATGGACTATGACTGAAGAGCTTCGATCATCACAGGAGACGTAGTTTTGCTTCAAACAAGTACTTAGTTCAATTACCATGTCAACCTGGATTATTTACTGGCTATAATTAATTACAAATATGTATCTAATGATTTACTCATTCCTGCATTTATGTATTAATTCACTTACTATCTATTAATATTTTGAGTTGAATCATTCATTTATTTCTGATTTCCAATAGGACCCAGCTTTGTGCGACATGTACACCGCAACAGCCATGCAATGACCACTAAAAAAAGGCAGATAAACCTGTCCCACCTTCGACTTGGTATGAGTGTTTCGACACCAGGACAAATACCATGGCTGTTGTGCAAAATGGCGGAATAAATTCTTGTGCTTGTTCTCTATCTTGTTTAGGCCAATAATACACTACTTTCACTAGCATACTCAACTAAAACTGTGCACGTACCCACAGTTGCTGTGCCTGAAATTTTAGATTTTCATATCAGTAAAATGCTATTTGATCTAGATCTTTCCAACAAGGTTATAATAATATGACTCTTTATGAGAAAGAGTTCTTACCGATTGGTTGTGGTAGTGCATAAACTACCTGTTGACTCTTTCCTTCAGCCAGCACTTCTTCTGCCTTGATGAGTGGAACTTCCACAGCATTTACTTCACTTCCAGCTGGGGGACTGCAAGAAAGAAATAATGTTTAGAAGCTAACTTAAAAGCAAGACACACAAAAACAGAAATTTACTGCATATGACAAGTTTTGTATCAAATCAAATGATAACATTCTCATTTCAACTTATTTCTAGACCAGTTGCAAGCAACATGTTTTACTTTCGTGAATTGTTACTATAACTATTAGTAACGTAATTTGCCTCGTTGCGATAACAAAAAAAATTATTCCATTTAATAATGGTCTCTGTTTTGGTTATTACATGTACCAACTTTATAGAACACCTAAAACGATGGCTGGAACAACAAAGAGACTATGTTCAAATAAATCAGCATTACAAACCTTTTTTCCTTGCTACTGGCAGTGAAGGTATTGAAGAGCTGTGTGGCTTTCTCCATGCCAGGGCCAGTAAGGGTAGTATGTTCGTATCCATCACCAAACAGACCACAAAGAAAAAAGAACAACAGAATTAAGCACGTGCATGAACTCAGGGTTTCATTTACCAGTGCGCCTTGCGCCATTGGCGCATAACATCTCAAAATGTCCCATTGGAATTCCCTTCAGTGCGTCAAAGGGCGCACTGAGATTACGCACCACTGCGCCGACCCATGCACATTTGTCACGGGAGTACAGTGTTCGGAATGACCTAAGCAAAAATGTGCACCAAGCCTAGGAACTTGCGAGTTTGTGAAATGCGCTGTGATTGGCTTTTAAAATGTAATTCATGAGTATTCAAGCAATTCTGCAAACTGTCTGCACTTGCGCGTTTACCTCTGTGAAAACTGCCAACAGAAGCGATATCAATCGAAACACAAACAAACACTAACCTGATACACTGGCAAATTCTCATAATTATCATCATATGGAACCAAATAGCCCTATTTTGCATCTTTTGACAAAAGTAGTTGGCACCGCCTAACCTGCTTTGTGCGTTTTGCCTTGGACTATGTAATGTCCCAACATTTGGTTGAGGGGGACAAATGTCCCATTGATTTTTTCTTCCAGGCTAAACCCTGTGAATCTTTGTGTTAAAGGCTAGTGATCACGGACAAGCCGTCTGTTGATAATCTATTTGATCGGGAACGCATACAGCAACAGCAAATTAATGTAATATTCATCTTTAATTATTCTATAAAAGTAACGGAAGACTGAGGCAAAAAGTACTTGTGACATTTATTAGAAGGTATGACTCAGTTAATCACTGTTGGGGCTTTTTGTGGAAATTTTGTGTTGTCTAAATTACTGGAAGGGGATGGAGGTTGCAAGGGCACACTCTTTTAAAGAGAATAAGAGACTAGGGGCCAGTTTAATAGAATAGACCTTTTCGGTATCTGAGCAGCTCTCGCGAGACACGCTCTTTGTTATGCTTTGAACATCGCGAGAACTTCGAACCTTGGCTTGTGCAGCTCGCACGAGATCACCGTACCGCATGCTTTGCTATGCTCTGAAGTTTGCGAGAGATTACGAGAGCTTGGAATACCGATAGGGTCTATTGCGCTGGTCACACTGACAGCCTGACCATGGCTTTGTCACAAGACTGTTGTTACTTGCCGTAAAACTGTAATTGTCTGAATGCAGTGCAGCTGTGCTGTAGGAGAGCAACACTGCAAACAGGTAACTCCCCGTGTGAAGAGACACAGTTGGTCGACTTTAATCATTTTCATGTAACGCGGAATGCGGCATTTCACTAGGTCAGCTGCAGTTGACCAACAGTGTCGCTGGGCCCTGAAACTGATCCATGGGAACAGTTTCACAGACCAGAACACAGTCGATCAACTTCAGTTAAGGAAGTGAACAAACATAATCCAAAAAATCAGGGAGGTCAGTTGACCGACTGCCCGCCTTTGCATTTAGAGTTGCCTGATCGCAGGATTCAGAAATTAGGATGAAACAAATTTCTGAGAAAGCAAGTTTGAATAAAATCATTTGGCTAAACGAATTTGACCCCTTGAAATGTGTTGAATGTAAAGTACCTAAGCTAAATCATCAGTACTATGGAAGGGAGGGGGGCTTTTTACAATTCAATTTCAGCGTGGAGTTTATACACAATCAATGAATGAGGCCGTCATCCCTGTGATAAAAGTTTTCTGTACGGCTTGTAATTCTAAGTCCGTAGACTTTACATTGGTTGGAAGTGCTTACCTGATGACCTTCTTTACTCTTGTCGGCTGCAGTTTGCTTATGATTCCAGGTATTTGAGTTGTTTTGGCAGCTAATTAGCTTGACGGCCCGCACACTGTTGGCTATTCGGGCAATGTCATCCGAACAATTCTCAAAAACATCATTTTGTGTTTTTGTATGACTTTTGAGTTGATCCAAAATGGAACATTTTGATGGAATACCAGGATGTTCTGTTGGTGCTGTGTGGTCGCCATTTGCACAACATAATTGACCCAACCAAAGTCTATTTTCTTTGTAAGTGCCTTTTTCATGGCGTTTTTTTTTTGGCCATCATTTGCGTCAAATGTTTTAGTTTTGGTGTGTGTGTTGTTTTTCCATTGTCACTTTTTAAAACTCTGCTTAATCGTCTTATACTCAAGGACTTAATGCGGAGCAAACCACTGGAAATGCATCTCCACTGAACAAAAATGCAAGAAATTAAGCAGCTGCCATGAACGCAACCCTAATACTTCTGTGTCAGCGCATGATTCTAGAAAACAATATAATAATATAATTATGTATTTTCTTCAGGTAGCCATGGCACACGATTCCGGCATCAAGATATTCAGTGTGTTGATCGTCCTGGTTGCTGCAGCTGTGGCCCAAGATACAGAAGGCAAGACATTTCATCTTTTGATATGTGCAGTAGTTCCTATAGTAAAAAAATATGTTTGTTATTAGTCGCAGGGAAAGAAAATCATGGCACAAACTTGTGACTACATTGAATACCTCTTTAGAGATACACACTCAAAACACAGCCGTTTTCATTTTGAGTTACTCAGCACATAAATAGAGCTTAAACAATGACCACGAGTTGATTACTGGAAAATAAACCACTCGTGGGTATTTGCAGCCGCTTGGTAATTCACGAGTGTGCGGAGCACACGAGTGAATTACCAAGCGGCTGCAAATACCCACGAGTGGTTTATTTTCCAGTAATCAACGAGTTGTCATTGTTTAAGCTATTTATACAACGACCAACACGGGTCGAACATGCAGTCATGCAGACGACATTTTGTAGGCAATTTCATTTCAGCCTAATCACTCAGAGTGTCAAATGCGCGTCATTCAAATAGTCCCTATTCTTTTACTTTATTCTTAGTCTCCGACTCGTCGGCATTATACTTGTCTCGTCTAAATATCGGACCCTATTGCTACGATTAAAACACAATAGCGTTTATATAGCTATTCTGACATTACATTCTGTGTTAAAATCATGTTTTTGTCAGCAGCAAGGACCAGAATGGTCCATGTCGTTGATTGCAGACGACGGTTCCCTTTCCGCATGAAGCCACGGAAATAACCGAACATTGAAAAACCCACGGACATGTATTACGGAGAAAACTCGGGATAACCGGATGTTTAGCATTACGTCAATATGCTAGGAATCCTATGACGTCATGACGTATCATACTTGCCTACGTAGATTGTATACATGTTCGAAAGTCTGACTGTTGTGAATTCGCGTGGTGAAGACTGCGGTAAATCTGTAGATGATAAGAGAACAAGGATTGTCTCAGAAAAAACGACTAAATGTTTCAGACAGGTAACTTCATTTCAACATTGCACTATATAATGGACGTTCTATGTGACAGGAGAGTTTGTTGATTTTGTGTTAAACATTGGAGAGATCGTCTGCTAGAATCAGAGATAGGTCGCTTCAGATTGCAGCTTCTGGAAATTTGCAAGGTTTGTTGGCTGTTAAAGAACTGGATTTTACACGTAATGTATGTCATGTACAGTAAGCAACAACAAAAACACACACAAAGCAAATGGCATTGTCTGTCGACTAGGCATACACGTCAGCCATTGTTGTTACAGTTTTGAGTCAACATTGTACGTATTCTTCCGCAACAGGGTCCAATCGTCTGGGTTTCAAATGTTCTAAAAATAAATTCTAGTGTTGATTATTTTTTAGCCCTCTTTATTCTTACTTCGAATAATCCACGTGTGATTTTTGGGTTTAATCAAAGTAGTTCGTTCTAATTTCTCACTTGTCTAAAAATAATCAACTAGATTTAATCCACCCCTCGGTTGCATTGCAGGAGTTGTATAAACGCACTTAAAGGTCAAGCACAGAAGCCAGGCACACCGACGGCGTAGCGATGACAGTCGAGCACTGACAAAAATGTCTGATTTGCTCGTGCACACACACACACACACACACACACACACACACACACACACACACACACATACACACACACACACACACACAGCCACACACGCACACACACACACACACACACACGAACACACACACACACACACACACACACACACACACACACACACACACACACATCAATGTGACCACCGTGAGAAACGAACAAACGAATGGTTTAATGCGTAGATTGTCGGCCCAAAAAGGGAACAGTGGGCTGGCGGAAAAACGAAAAACTCGAGAAAAAATACACAATAGTTGGGAATAGACCTTTTTCACTTAAATTTTGGCGCATGCGCTGTGAAGTTTATTGTCAGATCTGGCGGAACTAGGTGGCAAAAGGAAAAATCGACAACGAGGCTTGGAGCAAAGTTAAGTGCGGAGACGACGAGGCAAACTGTTGTGTTTATAACTGCAAGTGCAACAGTGGAAGGAAGAAGGAGAAATACGGTGGACAGAGTTTGTCATTGTATGGCTTTCTGATGGGTGCAAGTGCGAAGGCGCAACAGCGAAGAACGCGATGGGTGCAAGCAATCCGACGACAGGGGTTTGTCGTGCCATTGAAAAGTCTGCTCGCGTCACTTCGTGTCTGGCATGGCCATCAACGATGCCAACTACGTTGACTTCGTACCCACCCTTAATCTTGGATTGCCCCCTCCCCACTCTCTACCTCTCTCTCTCGCATGATACATACCGTATATACATACACGGATGTTTTTCTGTGTGTGAGTTTGTGTGTACGATACTGTGTGTACGTATGCGTTTTTGCGTGTGTGTGCGTGTGCGGTGTGTGTGCGTGCGTGTGTGTGTGTGTGTGTAATGAAGAGAGAGGGAGAGAGAGAGAGAGAGAGAGAGAGAGAGAGAGAGAGAGAGAGAGAGAGAGAGAGAGAGAGAGAGAGAGAGAGAGAGCGGTAATTGAATTTGGCTTTTACCGAATGAAAGCTATTGTCAAAAACAGTGCATTAAGAACTAAAACCAACCAACCATAAAATAAAAAGCACCCTCCATCCCTTTTAACCTTTGCCGTGCTTCCTGGGTTCACCTGTACCCAGAGACACACTAAAATCATTGTAACTCTGGAACCATTAAAGGTATCGTTTTGAAATTTTAAGTATCTCTCACACACCTAATTTGCTCTCTGTCTGCAAATTTTTAGTGTGTACATGACAAAACATCAGAATTAATTGATTATGATAATTTACATAAACACTACCGATGGCGCGGGTTCACACATACCCATACTTTTAAAGAGTAGTAGTGAGTGTAACTATCCCTCTGCCGACGGCGCGGGTTCTGCTACACCCATAATTACCAAAGCGGCGGAACAGTGTCTGTCTGCCTGTTTGTCTCCAAGAGACTGTCTGTCTCTCTGTTTGTCTGTCCATATCTCTCTGTCTGTATCTCTCTGTTGTCAGTTGCTCTGTCTGTCTGTCTGTCTATCCGTCTCTCTGACTGTCTGTCTATCTGACTGTCTGTCTCTGTCCCTCTCTCTCTGTCTGTCTCTCTCTGTCTGTCTCTCTCTCTTAGTCTCTCTCTCTGTCTCTCTCTCTTAGTCTCTCTCTCTGTCTCTCTTTCTTAGTCTCTCTCTCTCTCTCTTTCTTAGTCTCTCTCTCTCTTTCTTAGTCTCTCTCTCTCTTAGTCTCTCTCTCTCTCGTTCTTAGTCTCTCGCTCTCTCTCTTTCTTAGTCTCTCTCTCTCTTTCTTAGTCTCTCTCTCTCTCTCACTTAGTCTCTCTCTCTCTCTTTCTTAGTCTCTCTCTCTATTAGTCTCTCTCTCTTTCTTAGTCTCTCTTTCTCTTAGTCTCTCTCTCTTTCTTAGTCTCTCTTTCTCTCTCTCTTTCTTAGTCTCTCTCTCTCTCTCTTTCTTAGTCTCTCTCTCTCTCTTGTTTAGTCTCTCTCTCTCTCTTTCTTAGTCTCTCTCTCTTTCTTAGTCTCTCTCTCTCTTTCTTAGTCTCTCTCTCTCTCTAGCTCTTTCTTAGTCTCTCTCTCTCTTTCTTAGTCTCTCTCTCTCTTTCTTAGTCTCTCTCTCTCTCTCTTTCTTAGTCTCTCTCTCTCTCTTTCTTAATCTCTCTCTCTCCCTTTCTTAGTCTTTCTCTCTCTCTTTCTTAGTCTCTCTCTCTTTCTTAGTCTCTCTCTCTCTCTTTCTTAGTCTCTCTCTCTCTTTCTTAGTCTCTCTCTCTCTCTCTTTCTTAGTCTCTCTCTCTCTTTCTTAGTCTCTCTCTCTCTCTCTTAGTCTCTCTCTCTCTTTCTTAGTCTCTCTCTCTCTCTTTTAGTCTCTCTCTCTTTCTTAGACTCTCTTTCTCTCCCTTAGTCTCTCTCTCTCTCTTTTTAAGTCTCTCTCTCTCTCTTTCTTAGTCTCTCTCTCTCTCTCTTTCTTAGTCTCTCTCTCTCTCTTAGTCTCTCTCTCTCTCTTACTTAGTCTCTCTCTCTCTCTCTTAGTCTCTCTCTCTTTCTTAGTCTCTCTTTCTCTCTCTTAGTCTCTCTCTCTCTCTTTCTTAGTCTCTCTCTCTTTTTTTTTAGTCTCTCTCTCTCTCTTAGTCTCTCTCTTTCTTAGTCTCTCTCTCTCTTTCTTAGTCTCTCTCTCTCTTTCTTAGTCTCTCTCTCTCTTTCTTTGTCTCTCTCTCTCTCTTTCTTAGTCTCTCTCTCTTTCTTAGTCTCCCTCTCTCTCTTTCTTAGTCTCTCTCTCTCTTTCTTAGTCTCTCTCTCTCTCTTTCTTAGTCTCTCTCTCTCTCTCTTTCTTAGTCTCTCTCTCTTTATTTGTCTCTCTCTCTCTCTTTATTTGTCTCTCTCTCTCTCTCTTTCTTAGTCTCTCTCTCTCTCTTTCTTAGTATCTCTCTCTTTCTCTTTCTTAGTCTCCCTCTCTCTCTTTCTTAGTCTCTCTCTCTTTCTTAGTCTCTCTCTCTCTTTCTTAGTCTCTCTCTCTTTCTTAGTCTCTCTCTCTCTCTCTCTCTTTCTTAGTCTCTCTCTCTTTCTTAGTCTCTCTCTCTCTTTCTTAGTCTCCCTCTCTCTCTTTCTTAGTCTCTCTCTCTCTCTTTCTTAGTCTCTCACTCTCTTTCTTAGACTCTCTCTCTCTCTTCCTTAGTCTCTCTCTCTCTCTCTTTCTTAGTCTCTCTCTCTCTTTCTTAGTCTCTCTCTCTCTCTCTCTCTCTTTCTTAGTCTCTCAGTCTATCTCAGTCTCTCCCTCCCCCTCTCCCTCCCCCTCTCCCTCCCCTGCAAGAGGTCGGTGAAGGGAGAAACTCGATGCAACCACTGAAGTAGCGCTGTGGGTTTCCCTGAACCCACCCCGTCGTTAGAGAAATAAACGATAAAAACCCTCTTTCAAATGTATGGGTTCAGACAAACCCGCATCGTCGTTAGAGGAATAAACGGTAAAAACCCTCTTTCAAATGTATGGGTTCAGACAAACCCGCATCGTCGGGAGTGTGTAGTCAAAAGCGGCATCCGGCAAAGGTTAACTGTCTCTCTCTTCCGCTTTCTCGCGATTTTTCTGTCTGTCAATCCCCCCCCCCCCCTCTCTCTCTCTCCCCCTCTCATTTCATAAAAGAATTTGGGAGAGAAGAAAAGGTTTCAATATCGTCGGTTATACCTTGTGTCAATATTTCCATTTACAAATATATGCAATAACACTGTCTTACAATTAGTCAAAAACAAAGCCCTTTTTTTCTAAAAAGATCAAAATCCGAAAGAAACAACTGAAAATCATGCAGAGACTTTCTTCCGAAAATTACAAATCTCTGGCAAATTGAAAGGAACAACAAAATATTCCTTTAGAGAGAGCGAGAGAGAGAGAGAGAGAGAGAGAGAGAGAGAGAGAGAGAGAGAGAGAGAACTCAGAATGGTTTATTATTACGGCCACAGAGAGAGAGAGAGAGAGATAGAGAGAGTCACACACACACACACACACACACACACACACATGCACCCACACCCACCCACCCACACACACACACAGGCACACACACACACAGGCACACACACACACACACACTGAACCAGACAGACACACGCACACACACGCACACACATACATACACAGACATACACACACAAACCACGAGTGAGAGCGAGAGACTGAAACAATGAGAAAGAGAGAGTCGTCAGTAAGTAGTGGTGTTGACTCGTAGCGATAATGATTCGTCGCACAAAAAAAGATGTAGTGCTGTCGACACGTAGTGATAATGAACGAATGATAGCGACTCATCGACAAATTATTTGTAGCACTAATCAACGTAGCGATAGCGGCACGTAGCACAAATGACACTCAGCACAAATGACACGTAGCGCTAGCGATACGCACCCTCGCTTATGCAGGGGAAGTTCGCCAAGTCTTTCGTCTATATACCACCAATAGCCGTTTCAAACCATACCTTCGTGCATGTCCTTGACTTTTTGTTCATGATTTTGAACAAGATAATCCGTTTTCTTGCAGAATTTCTCAAAGTAATCCTCTGGCAAAGTAATCTTCGAGCATCGAAAGTGAAAGAGGTATTTCAGGCCAGGCACCTATTGCCCCCTAGTTCCGGTTATCAGAGAGAGGCTGCCGTGCCCTAAAATCTGATTGGTCGAAACGCTGGGGGCAAAGGTTATTCGAAAAAGGTGCCGACTGATGTCCAACAAGTTGTTCAGACTTGAGGGGAGGCTCTCTGTGAAGACAGTTCCAAGCCCTCAACTCCGTCTGTGTCCAACAAAGTAGCTTTCCACAACTGTAGTGCTCGATATACCAGTGAGTCACTGACTGACACGAAAAGTCATACACGAAGATCAGGTCATCTGACTCACAACACCGTAAGTCCTTGTTAATGGAATCAGGGACGACTTTCTTGAAGCAGCTATTACGACCGTAGTCACGGTGCAGTGTTTGTTTTTGTTTGTTGAAAACCTCACCAACTTTGTTTTGGATGGTCTGCACACAGTGACCAGCACACACACACACACACACACACACACACACACACACACACACACACACACACACACACTCGCACGCACGCACGCACGTACGCACGCACGTACGCACGCACGAACACACACACACATACTCACACACACACAAATAAACAAATGTACCTCCACCCTGTAGCGAGAGAGAGAGAGAGGAGAGAGAGAGAGAGAGAGAGAGAGAGAGAGAGAGAGAGAGATACAGAGAGAGAGAGAGAGAGAGAGAGAGAGAGAGAGAGAGAGAGAGAGAGAGAGAGAGAGAGAGAGAGAGAGAGAGAGATAGAGAGAGAGATGATGATGATGATGGAACTTTATTTTTCAAGAATAGAGGTTTAATCCAAACATATCATATCTATATGTTTTTTGAATCAGGAACCGACAAGGTATAAGATGAAATTGTTTTTAAATCGATTTTGGAAATTTAATTTTGATCATAATGTTTATATTTTTAATTTTCAGAGCTTGTTTTTAATCCAAATATAACATATTTATGTGTTTTTGGAATCAGAACATGATAAAAAATAAGATGAACGTAAATGTGGATCGTTTTTAAAAAAAAAAATTGTGTTTTACAATTTTCAGATTTTTAATGATCAAAGTCATTAATTAATTTTTAAGCCACCAAGCTCAAATGCAATACCGAAGTCCGGCCTTTGTCGAAGATTGCTTTGCCAAAGGTTCAATCAATTGGATTGAAAAATAAAGGTGTGACAGTGCCGCCTCAACTTTTACAAAAAAGCCGGATATGACGTCATCAAAGACATTTATCGAAAAAATGAAAAAAACCATCTGGGGATATCATACTTAGGAACTCTCATGTACAATTTCATAAAGATTGGTCCTGTAGTTTAGTCTGAATCGCTCTACACACACACACAGACACACACACACACCCACACACACACACACACACACACACTCACACACACACATACACCACACCCTCGTCTCGATTCCCCCCTCTACGTTAAAACATTTAGTCAAAACTTGACTAAATGT